>NW_021166986.1:0-245284 GCF_900634415.1 Cottoperca gobio | reverse complement strand
TTTCCCTCAGACAGACTGAACGCACACGGAGCCTGAGTCTGGAGCCGGGGCTGCACAACACCTGAAACGCAAAAGTTAAACACGTTCGTGCTGAAAACATTGACGGATGCATCAGTACACCGTCATTACTGCGATACAATCACCAGATATCTGTCTGAGGTTGAGTTAATGTCATAGGATGAAATGCCTACAGTGTTCACATTAGAGTTCAGTGTGGCTGATCCTGGTGTGGACTATATTCTAAAAGCCCTAAAATATCATATCAATATTGAGACATTCCTTAAAATAAAGGACATCGGTCTTTGACACAGCTGTTAATATAAAGCTATAGTTCAGATCTAAAGCATTAGAGGCCTAATGTCTCACTGCCTGCATCTGTCTGCTGGTGTGTGGAGGAATTCAATCAATCCAATATAAAATAAAAAATATAAAAAATTATATATAATATATATATATATATATATATATATATATATATATATATATATATATATATATAGAGATAGAGAGAGAGAAAGAGAAGAGAGAGAGAGAGAGAGAGAGAGAGAGAGAACAACGCATTTGTGGATTCCGATTCACAAATGTAAATATTGTCTGTTCTCCATTTCATTTAATTGCACTTTCCAATCCTATGAGACACTTAGAAGGCATCCTGTTATCGGACAATACGGGTGTATGCTCTGTGTTGATGCTAACACAGCAACTACTTCCTTATCGGACACAGCTCTGTCCTGAGACTTTTTGATATCTAATCAAATTGGATTAATACTATTATTAAATTAATTAGCAAAAGACATGACAGCCAGGTTTATCATCATGTTTCGCATAATCACTCACGTGAATCTAGTATTTACTTGTTAGCCTCCTGAGCTTGTATCGGTATTTATTTTAAAGTATCAGTATCAATCCACAAAAGTCAGACAGGTAAATACCAAATAATAAGACATAATATAAAAATAATATAATATATAATAATAATAATAATAATAAATAATAATAACAATAATAAGAATAATAATAATGGTTTGTTTAGGATTTTCAGGGAGCAAACTGATGGTAGTAAAGGAGAGACTAAGCTACAGTGTGTCCGAATATGGAACCCGATGACGGCTTACCTGTTAAACTAGCAGGAGCGACAAGCGCAATAACTTAATTTTAAACCAAACAGAACATTAAGCTTTTAAACGTAAGAAAATTGCAAGAAACTGCAAAGACCTACACGAAAGAAGTAATAACAAGCTTTTTAAAATGTCCATCATCAACAACACAAAACATCTTGCATGTGGGCTGTCAGACCCATGACCTTTCACCTCTACGCAGACACTGAGGGAGCGGCGGTTGCGCCCCCAGTGGCGAGGAGTGGACATGCAGCCAGGAGTAAACTTTCTCCAGGACTTTTACATTTATTTGGTAAAGAACCAATAGAAAGAGGTGTTATCTGTTTACTTCAACTTGCCAAATTCCATAAACATAAATGAAAATGTTCTCCTATTTTATTTGAATGTATTACAGCTTTTGAAACGTTTCAAAATAAGAGAAAAGTTCATTAAGACACTCATTATCTTGATGATGATGATGATTTATAAGATTATTAGTTGAAACTTCTTTAATGTACTTCTTTAAACATTAACTAAATGCATTTCTATTGGACGTGAAAAGCACTGTGTATTTAAATTTTCCTGGCACTATGTTTTGTCTTTCCATCACTTATTTATGTATATATATTATATATATATATTAATATATAATATATATATATATTATATATATATATTATATATATATAGTATATATGTATATTATATATTTTATACTCTATATATTTTTCTATATAATGATATCATCTATATATATATCTATCTATCTATCATCCATATATATCATCTATTCATATATATATATATTTGTGTTTATTGTTGCTTTCACTAAAGGTAAAAAAACGTCCGTAAATGGAAGCTGTGCATGTCGACACCATCCCAATATGCTTTAAAACTTTCACTTCCTCAAGTAGGTCATATACATTTGAGACACCTACAATATTATATTCCTATGTATGGTACATATTAATTGGATTTATTTTTCACATTATGCTTAATGCATTATTCTATACTAGTAGCATATATGTCATATATGTCTATTATATACTACTGTATACATGATCGGAATAAATCAGAAAACTGCACCATAGATTTTGTTCATGCACACTTGTTATAATGTCCTGTATCAAACTTTCTATCTTTGATTCTTACGTATTTAAATGTATTTCTCTACCTGTGTGCATTCTGTTCTTATTTCTATCTCTTATATTGTTTTGTTCTGCAGTAATGCTAAATCTTCCTCCACCAAGTGCTTCTAAATTAAAATGCATTCTACTGTAAGCTCTCCTTTCACTCCACCTATAGTCTATACAAACATGCTGTTATTTATTTTACTTATTATTTCTTTTATTCCTAGCCAAGTAAAATATACAAACAAGACAGGGAATTAATATAAAGATAAGATAGAATTCAATCAACAACGCTGGAAATGATGGTGGTGAAAACAAAACAATAAACAAAGAGGTATCGTTCATCTGAGAATCCAGAGAGAAACATTTGAAAAAAAAGCAACAACAAAAAGAGAGAAATTTATCAGAGGTAAAATAAGCACGGTAAGAAACTGTTTATCAATTTTTATATGTGTTTCTCCTTAAAGCAAATGATAAATAAACACAGTGAAAGAGGGACTACTGCCTTTACTGCCTTCTACTTACAAGTATGATCCTATATTAACACAAGATTAGCAGTAGCTGAAATGTTTGCATTGTTGTTGTCCATAAATAAATTATAGTCCTAGTCAGTAAGTAAATGACAAATGTTATACATTTTTTAATGACAACCAATATGAATCTCACTCAAAACACCTGAAGAGTGCATGAACATTAAAATGTCATCGTTAATGGATGAGCAGAAAATACATGTTTTCGGCTTTTACTATGAAAATAAACCTGAATAAAGCTTTTATTTTCTAAAGAAACTGACAGGAAGTAAGTGTTGGTTTGTTCTGTCGCGAGATGACAGGCTGCTGACATGACACACAGTGAACGGGAGTCGTGACAGAGCGAGAGCGCTGCCTCACGGCGGGATTACAGACGTGTTGTGAGGACGGGGACAGAAAGGTAACGTTTCATTTCATATCTTTCCTCTCTGCTGTCTTTATCCCGACATGAGGCGGCAACAGACCGCAGTGTACCCCCCCAGACGAGGGGTTGTCTCTCTATCCGTCGCGCGTCGCGCAGTTTGCTAACGAGATGTTGATGTTTGAAGTCCCGCCGTCTTCAGAGTGGATCTCCAAGCGCGAGCGCATCAATCCAAATATCGTTGTTATTGGTTTCCGCCCACTCCTCTCATATCCTCTCATATCCCTCTCATTTCGCAATCAAACAAACAAATGCTGTTGTTGCTTCCTGTCATTTATTAACGTCACTCCCAAAAGATAACGTGTTGCCAACATATGGAGAGCACGCGCTACACACTGAGGTACTGCTTTATATTCTCATTTACAGGTGCTGCAGGTGAACGTGACGTTAACGGTTCACCTGTTTCACGTGTGCGTGTCAACATAGGAATATGTTGTTATTATAACATATATACATAACCTCTCGTGTAGAACCTGTGTGTTTGTGTGTTTGTGTGTGTGTGTGTGTGTGTGTTTGTTGTGTGTTCATATAACTGATTTACAGTTTCTGAAATCTATGCCAACTTCATGCCTTGTTATCTGTCAAATCTATAATAAAATATTTTATTATTAATAATGATAGTAATTATTGTACTTGTTTCAAAGTAAACTAACTCTCTGCCAGTATCTCTCTCCGAGCTTGGATGCCAGTCACCAACGTTACTAGTTTTCAGCACATCCTACCAGAAGCTACGTGTTTATGTGAAGCATCACGGTAGCCCAGGCGCGGACCAACCCTGTGATTACAGTCAAGCTTGGTCTATATTTAGCCCTCTTACTAAGTCTCTTCCTTCCACAGGCTCTGACTCTTCGTTGACGTTGCTCTTGTTGAATCACACCGTCCTCGCTGCACTGCAGACATCAGTCACTCTCTAAACTGTAACTCAAGGCTGCGTTTGAACATGATTTGTACACAGAAGTTTAGTGCACCTTGACATAGTTAGAGGGAGGGATGTAGCACATGTTGGCTGGAAGATGTTCCTGTAAGTGACTGTAGAGAGTTGTATATGCCTGAAGTGTGTTGTCCACTTAGCAGAAGCCTTATTGTGCTGTCAGCACACCTTCATTTGATCAATCAACAGTCCTGATAAGGAATCCGCCCTTGCAGCATTCCTCCCCTTACATACCGAATATGATGGAGATTAGCCTGCCTCCCTCATTCCAACCTCTTCGAGTCTGACTGCGATGATCCGCTTCCTTCGTTGTCCTCGGGGTTCGTCTAACTCTTTTCTATGTGGAGGCTTATAGGCACAAACTGAGAATGGGACATTGAGTCTGTGTGTTGGTCGCATCTTTGTTTCTGAACAAATGTTGCTCTTTAAGCTAAAAGGTGAGGGACAATCAGTACATCATAAAATAAGTTTTAAGTCTAACAGGAGTAAAGATCCTGCCTGTCAGTGGTCCATGATCTCAAACCACAGAGATTAGTTTAGAAAGGAATGACAGAACGTAACCCTGAACTCTGATAAAGCAGTCCCTGAGACTAGTACGCCAATTGAAAGTAAAGACTTCCCTCGGCACCATGAGCATGTCCAACCTTTATCTTACACACGTTCATCATCCCGGTCATACTTATTGTTTAGTTCACCAGTCCACGCATGCTAACACTTCAAACTACAGATTGTTAATAGTAGTAAACAGCGCATTTTAGCGTGTTAGCTCAAAATCACTGCGGTGTGTACGTACAGCCCCACACGGCCTGTGGCTTTACGTGCAGACTTTAATTCTTGTTCCAGATGCATTTTTTAAATGCTTTTGCAACACAAGTGGAGATTCTCTCCTTTGTGTCGTGACAGGTTGTCTCTATTACACCAGATTTACACAGCTGGATACCTCGAGGACAAACACACCCTTTTATACGTTAATGAATGAATGTTCATGCTCTAAAAATATATTAATAGTTCTGCAAACTTTACATTAGTGGCTAACTGGCATCCTGTGACGTGGGTAATGCCCCGTCCTTTAAATGCTTGTTAACTGTTTGAAATAACTACAACAATAAGCTTTTTATTGCCGTTGAAAAGTCCCAAGGAGTGAGCCTCTAAATCTCTTTGAATGTATACCCTTCCGCAGAAAAATTCCCTTTGCAATTTGGAAGAGGAAATGGGACGTCCCGCGGTGCTTTTGCTTTCCTGTGAGCGAAAACTTCCATCACTTCAACGGCTCGTTCTTCATTGGTCCCGTGCCAGTGCTTCACATCACAACTCACATAACAAACAAATCTAAGGTGTCGTCCCATTGGTCCCCTTCATGCCAACTGTGTGAAGACTTGTCGCCAATCGGGAAATGCGGAACTTGAAGCTGCTGAAGAGCCTTCGGAGCTCGGAGCTGCAGGGTCCAGGCTCCCCACAGTGTTCATCCGTGCGGGCTGACACCGGCTCGCTGCTGGTCGCTTCTCACTACTCCATCACAGAGTACGACCCACGAACTGGCCAGGTGAGCTGGACCCGACAACCTGTACTTGTCTCTTTGTCACACTAGCTCTGTCTTGTTTTGAAGTGTGTCCAAACGATAAACAAGTAATAAAGGAAAGGTGCAGCCTTTCAGTTATAAACTACATGTGGAGCTGAAAGTTGCTTCACTCATCATCAACTTTTCTCCGTTCTGTTCTGCAGGTGGTCAGTGAGGCGTCGCTGACAGCCGAGGGGTTCCTCCCGGAGGACGGCGGCGGAGCGGTGGTTGGACTGCAGGACCTGGCGGAGCTCGAGTCGGCATGTTTGGCCACAGCTGCTGGCGACGTCGTCCTCTTCAACTTCAACACCTCCCGGGTAAGCAGTTAGAATATTAGAGAGTTTGACGTTAAGGGGCTACACTGTCGCCGAGGGTCCTCACTGAAAGTGTGTGTTCATGTTCCACAGTTGGAGTGTGTTGGCAGTGTGGACAGCGGCCTGACCTCGATGAGTTGGAGTCCTGATGAAGAGCTTGTCGTTCTCACTACTGGTCAGTAATAAGCTGAATGAAAAGAGCGTTGTCATTATCAGCCTCTCTGCATCGCTGCACGGAGAACAACGCACCAAAACAATGGCCCAAAGATCAACGCTTAGTTAAACATGTAACGTTACCAGAGAATAAAACGGGAATCATTTGTGCTCGCAGGTCAGGAAACCATCATCATGATGACCAAAGACTTTGAGCCGATCACCGAGGTGGGAATCCACCAGGATGACTTTGGCGAAGGTACGGGGGCTCTGTTCAGATCACTGGTTCCCAACGCGAGGGTCGAGACCCACAGAGGGCCACAAGATGAAATATTTGTAATATGGCTAAACATGCTAACGTGTGTATGTTGTGTGTTCTGCAGGGAAGTTCATCACGGTGGGCTGGGGGAAGAAGGAGACTCAGTTCCACGGCTCGGAGGGGAAACAGGCAGCAAAGAAGAAGATCCAGGTCGGGGTTCAACCACAGAAACATCGAAGCTTGAAGAGCAAAATGTATCAAAGAATAACATGATGTTAACGTGCACCCACAGGAGGTGCAGCAGGCCGCAGCCTGGGACGACCGCACGCCACGGGTTACATGGCGAGGTGACGGTCAGCTGTTTGCCGTCAGTGCCGTCTGTCTTCTTACCGGAGCCAGGAAGGTCCGGGTCTGGAACAGAGAGGGCGTCCTGCAGGCCACCAGCGAGCCCATCAACGGCCTGGAGCAGGCGCTCTGCTGGAAGTACGGTTCATTTCAGTTCTTACTTTAGATTCAGATGTTTCCCGTGTGGAGAACGGGACATGTGATCCTGATCAAGTGTGAATTCATGGTGTGTTCTCAGACCCTCGGGCAGCCTGATAGCGAGCACTCAGCGTCATCCCAACAAACACAGCGTGGTCTTCATGGAGAAGAACGGACTGCTGCACGGAGACTTCACCCTCCCCTTCAGCAAAGACCAGGCCAGAGTACGTTCAGCCGAACAGAAAGATGGAATATGTATATATAATATATATATAATATATATAATATATATAATATAGGTTGATGTGCGTGTTTCAGGTGAAGGACCTGCTGTGGAACAGTGACTCCACTGTGTTAGCCGTGTGGTTGGAGGACATGACGGCTGGAGAAGACGAACAAGTCAACACTTTCAGTGAGTTCAGCGAAGGCTGTAGCAAATACACCATTACATGAAGGACCCACTTTAATGTGTCCGTGCCCCCCTGCAGTCCAGCTGTGGGTGGTGGGGAACTACCACTGGTATCTGAAGCAGAGCCTGGACTTCAGCAGAGACTCTCAGAAGGCTCCGGTGTGTGTCTGCTGGGACCCTGAGCGCCCCCTGAGGCTGCACGTGGTGACCCGCAGCTGGACAAGTATCACCTACGACTGGGGCTGGACGACTGAGAAGAGCCCCGGGCTGGACGCCACCGACAACGCCAACGTGGCTGTGATTGATGGAGGTGAGAGCCAATGAGGCGAGAGGTCACGTTGCTGCGGGATGGTTCCGACATTATGTTAATATCTATCTAAACCCCCCCCCTCAGATAAAATCCTGGTGACAAACTTCCGGCAGTGTGTGGTTCCTCCTCCCATGTGTTCGTTCGAGCTCCAGCTGACCTCACCAGTCAACCAGGTGACCTTCCTCTGCCGACCTCAGAGGACCAATCAGCTGGCAGCGTTGACTTCTGACGGACAGATCTCAGTCTACAGCCAAGGTGGGTTTTACAATGTTTCCCATGAAGACCGCAACTATCAGAATGAATGTGAATACAATGAAGTGGGGGGAGCAAAACATAAAGGATCTTGGGTAGAAGGAGACGGATGCTTACATGCTAACAAAACAAGCCCGACCTCGTCTGTTGCAGGCAAAATGTTCAAAACTCAAAAACTGACATCCGTAGAAAAGTTTCATTTTGAACCAGAACATCTGCAGATGATTCATACAGGATCTGATCTGAGCCACTTAATGCGAGTCAACTCTTCTGCTCTCTACTGAGTCTTTTTTGTTCTGGGTCTTGTGTGTTCTTCCAGATTCAAGTGAACAAGTTGACAAAACAGCCGATGGGTTCCGCATGTTGTCTCGTCCCCTGGTCCGCCACAAAACCTTCAGGTAACGAACCTGCAGCTGATCCACTGTCCGAACTTTAACCTCTTGTTTTCTGCTGTTATTAGAGTTTCTTCAGTGCTGATGATTCCTCTCTCCTTCAGAGTGTCGGTTCCCCAGGAGGAGCCTCTGGCCCTGCGGCAGCTGCTGTGGCTGCAGGACGAGCTGTTTGTGTGTGTGAGCTCCAGTCTGCTGCCAACCTCCTCCACCCTGCTGATCCTCCACCCTGCTCGTGATGCTGAGGACACACTCACTGTCAGGTCCGCGGAGCTGAACTGCAAACACTGTGGAATAATTCACTTTCACGGGAAACTAAACGAGGACGTGTTTCATATGTTGCAGGTGTGAGATGGAAGTGGACGGTGTCGTGATCAGTATGGCTCACTGCTCCCAGACCGGCACTGTGGCACTGCAGCTGGAGGACGGACAGATCAGGAAGCTGCGCTGGAGTGAGTCAACAACTCTTCTTCTTCTGCTGCTAAATGATGTGTTCATGTGTTCATGTGTCACTGCACAGCGTAGAGATTGTGCAGAGGGTTGGATTTACAGCCTCTTCGTGTTGACAGTCCTTCAATGAACTGAAGTTTCAAACGATCTAAACACAGATCTAAATGAGCTATTCATTAAAATAACATTTAAATATTTCTCATGTGTAAATGTTCTCTTTGTGCCTTCCTGCTTGCTTTCCTAACTGAGGAGAATGTCCCTGTTGAAGCAGGTGAACATAATGCTTTGAATGATCTGCAGATCATCCTGAGCCGTCAGTGGAGGATTGGCAGGACTCCAGCAGATGTAGCATCAACTTCCCCGTGAGCTGCGTTCAGACTTCCCTCTGCAGCATCAGCGGGGAGGTAGAAACACAACCTTATTATATACTTATATATATAATAACATGACTCAGTGAGTTCTTGTGTACAGGTCTAAGTGCACGTTTGTCTTCGCTGTCTTCAGGAACATCTTCTCGGCCTGACGGACAGATCCCACCTGTACGCTGGAGACACAGAGGTACGCTGTCAAATTCATTCCACCAGCTCTTCTTCATGTGTTCATCACAAGACGGCTCGTGTGTTCATGTCCGTCTGCTTCGTTCTCAGCTGGCCTCCAATATCTCCTCCTTCGCCGTTTGCAACGACTTCCTCCTCATCACCACAAACTCCCACACCTGCCGCTGCCTCCAACTGAGCGCACTGAGCGTCAAAGGTAAGAAACACACACACACGCACACACACACATGATGTTATTCCGCTCACATTAAACACAGTAAGGTAAAGGTTTATGAATTATAATTAGCAATAGTTCAGTTATAGATCCAGTATTTTAATTTCAAGTAATAGCAAATGTGCAATAATTATGTTTTCTGGCAACTTATTGTGCGGTTCCCAAGGATGCATTTTAACCTCTGTTCCAGGATCAGTGTGAATATTATTTCACCTTTCACCTGGAGGAGTTACGTCCAGTGTTTATAGGAAGTAGCTGCTAACATTAGCGTTGTTGTTCGCTGGCTGCTCCTCTGGGTAATGTGAACACGTGTGCTGTTTTGGTACCTTGTATGATGCAGCTGAGTTGAATGACCTTTGACCCCGCAGGGCTGCAGGCGGCCTTGGCGTCCGATGGAGGTCAGAATGACGAGACGCTGCGGCGGGTGGAGAGGGGATCCAGGATCGTCACTGTGGTACCGCAAGACACCCGAGTCATTCTACAGGTCAGATACACAGACATGTTGCCCGTGTGAACTCCACAGCACTGCTGCAAGTGGGATTATGTTTTTATACAGATGTGTGTGTGTGTGTGTGTGTGTGTGTGTGTGTGTGTGCAGATGCCTCGTGGAACCTGGAGACCGTGCATCATCGAGCGCTGGTCTTGGCTCAGCTCAGGAAGTGGTTGGACAGGTGAGTTTAATGTTCTGCTTGATGTTATGTAAACGTTGCATACTAATTAATACATTTGCACCATACTATATAAGTTAAACATGTTTTCTTTGCAGTTTGAGGTTCAGAGATAGTTTTGAGTGTATGAGGAAGCTGAGGATCAACCTGAACCTCATTTATGACCACAACCCAAAGGTACGTGACAGATTTAACCCTAACCTTTATTTCTGTTGCACAAAAGCAAAGGTTTCTGACGAGTCATGTTTCAATGTGCGTCTCTTCCTGCAGGTGTTCCTGGACAACATGGAGACCTTCATCACACAACTCGACTCCATCAGCCACATCAACCTGTTCCTCACTGAGCTCAAGTGAGACTCTTCACATCTGTCATCTTTTCAGTTGAGGAGAACTCCTCGCTTTACGTTATATTTCTTCTTTGGTACCCAGGGAGGAGGATACAACCAGCAGCATGTACCCCCGCCCCGAGAGCAGCCCGGTCCAGACCCCGCCCGGTTCTGGGCAGAAGAAGGTGGATGTAGTTTGTGATGCTTTACGGAGCGCCATGGAATCAATGGATCCGAACAAGTCAGTGAAACGTGTTCATGCGTCTGCTTAGAATCTTAATAATCACAATAACAATGTGTGGCCTCATCACTGCACAGCTGATGTTCTCAGAAGAATATAAAACCATCATATCGTCCACCTTCAGGTTCTTTCTGTCCGTACTGACGACTCACGTGAAGAAGAGCGTTCCAGAGCTGGAGACCGCTCTGCAGAAAGTCCACGAGCTGCGAGGTGAACAAAGCGATGAGCTGATGACGTTGTGATTACACTGACGTGGAGCAGATCCTGTTTCATCCTGTGTTTGTGTGTTTGTCCAGTGAACCCTCCTGAAGCTCCCGGCGCTGTGCGCGCTGAAGAGGCGTTGAAGTACCTCCTCTTCCTCGTCAACGTCAACGACCTGTACGAACACTCTCTGGGAACGTACGACTTTGATCTCGTGCTCATGGTGGCCGAGAAATCCCAGAAGGTATAAGATGGTAGAGGAGGAAGAGGAGGAAGAGGAGGAAACTTCCTCTTCATTATCTTGATCTTACAGTGTCATTGTTTATGTATTTATTACTGATGTACGTTATGTTTGATCTACAATCCCTGCAGGACCCTAAAGAGTACCTCCCCTTCTTAAACATGCTGAAGAGCCTGGAGCCAAACTACCAGCGCTACACCATCGACAAGCACCTGAAGCGCTACAGGAAGGCCCTGCATCACCTCAGCAAGTGTGGTCAGTATGAGCGTCTCCTTCAGCTCTGCACCTTTATGATGCTTCATTTTTATCAGGAAGCCATGCAGCCTCGGGTAACGGCCGCCATGCAGCCTCGGGTAACGGCCGCCATGCAGCCTCGGGTAACGGCCATGCAGCCTCGGGTAACGGCCGCCATGCAGCCTCGAGTAACGGCCATGCAGCCCATGCTAATGTTCCTTTGATGAGAACTTTGTTGATCTGTGCATCTAAAACGTGGAACAGTGCTAATGTTACGCAAGCCGGACAGGATGTTTAGTTTTTGTTCAGCTGCACAAGTTTACTGTGAGCTGATCTGATCTGATCTGATCTGATCTGATCTGATCTGATCTGATCTGCTTTGTGTTCAGGAGGGGAACATTTCCCTGAAGCTTTGCAGCTGGTGAAGGAGCAGAAGCTCTACAGTGAAGCTCTGCGACTGTACACAGCAGACGGTGATTTACTACAAGGTACAGACACAACTCTAATATTCTGTGTTTTACCCACAAGTTGCTCAAACAGTTTGTGATGGGCAGGTGTCATTCATTCCTGGGGTTTTAATAATGACTTTGATCTTTGACCTCTAGGCTCTGAGCTGCGCTTACGCCGAGCACCTGATGGAGCAGCAACAGGCGGAGCAGGCCGGCCTGTTGTTATGGCGATGCAGAGAGCCGGCCAGCGCCTTGCAGGCATTCGCCAGCAGCTCCAGTTGGAGGAACGCCATCTGTGTGGCGCAGCAAATCCCACTACCGCCCGACCAGCTAGCTCTGCTGGCCAGGGACCTGGCAGGTAACCATGACAACGGGTAGATAAGAATGCACGTTGTTGACAGACGGACAAAAAATCCTAAAAATGTTTGTTTCCTTCTTATAGAGAAACTGACGGAACAGAGACGGTACTCAGAAGCTGCTCTGCTGTTGGACCAGTACGCCAAAGTAAGATCCTCTAAAGCACGAAGCTGCTGCAGCTTCATCATAGACGTGCATACAAATATATAATATATATATATATATATATATATATATATATATATATATATTATTATTTATTATTATATATAAATATAACCCTTTCTCACGTGTGTTCCAATAGGACTGTGAGGAGGCCATCCTGGCTCTGGTCACGGGTTCAGTCTGGGAGGAGGCGCTCCGATTGGTCAGTCTTTAGCACTTTAGTTTATTCCTATATTTATTTTTGACATCACCATAAGATCTTTTCTTTGTCTGCTTCAGATTTACATGCACAACAGACATGACATCACTGAAACCAACCTGAAGCCTGCTCTGCTGGAAGGTAAGGCTCATGTTCAGAAGGAGCAGAGCGCTCTTTGTGAGTTGTTGTCTCTTTATGATGTTGTGTCGTTGTCTCGTGTCAGCTGTCAGCACCCAGATGGCGTTCCTGGAGGCCCAGGTAGTGACGTTCGCGCGGCACAGGACCCGGCTGGCTGTGGTTCGAGAGCAGAAAGAGAAGGCCAGACTGGACATGCTGGGTGAGAATACGCTTTTGATGACTTTGTCAACTCTATCTGTTGACTCCGTGTCAAAATGTAGTTTTTCACGGTGTAAAAGGTCAAAACGTTCATTATGCTCGCGGCTAAATACCCTCGATACTGTGACCAAAAACATTTAATGTGTTCAAACAAGTGAAACATTACTCTGGGATGAGGAGGACCTCACATGTGCGTATGAGACTGTGACTATTATTTATTCTTCATCATCGTTTGTTGCTATCACGATCATTTCGTCTTCAAAAGAGAGAAGTATCGAAGAGAGAAGCCGAAAAGGGATTGAGCTCCACCTTTAGAGAACCTTTAAAATGCTAATTAAAGCCGAGATGTGCAGTGACAGCTCTGTGCTCTTCATCAGATGACGAGGGTCCTGACTGTCCTGATGCTGAGCTGTACTCTGAAGCCAGCAGTGTGATGACCGGCTCCAAATACTCCCAGAGCAACTCCCGCGTCTCCTCGTGAGACACACACACACTCACACACACACTCACACTCACACACACACACACACACACACACACACACACACTCAACATTAACATGTCTCTGCTCCGTCCGCAGGAGATCCTCAAAGAACCGGCGGAAAGCAGAGAGGAAGAAGTTGAGTCTGAAGGAAGGCAGCCCGATGGAGGACAGAGCGCTGATGTACGCTCTGGGCGAGATCCTCACCACCGTGGACAAGATGAGAGGTGCAGACACTTACAGGCTCTTCATCATTTAGATGTACTGCACCACCATCATGTTGAACAGTAGGGGGCAGCAAGGCATGATGGGAAATCTTCTTTTCTAGAGAAGCATTAAATATAAGATATTAAATTCTCCTTCCTGCAGAGGAGGTGCACTGCCTGCTGAAGGCGCTGGTGCTGTTCCAGTTTGACAGACAGGCGGAGAAGCTGCAGCTGGCCTTCGAGGAGGCTCTGCAGATGATGGAGGCAGCAGTTCCTGAGGTGTGGCCCGAGAACCTGCAGAACAACCAAGCTCCGGTAAACATACCATATTACCGTATCTTTAGAGTTGCACTTGTTTCATCTCATTTTTGACGAACGAATGAGAAATGATTGTGCATGTGAGAAAGAATTACATTTAAAATATGAAGCAACCAAAAACAATGAGGAGAATATTGTTCATATTCTGGATGTAGGAAGGGATCAGCTCCTTCCTTACATCCAGGCCGCGGTCCAACCAGACAGCGCAGCGCGTTCACGTCGCTCTGCGTCGACTAATTGGCTCGCTGCGCCCTCACTACGAGTGGGACCCAGAGACCCTCAAACAAACCCTCCTGTTTGCTCTCCTGCTCCAACATGTCCTCCCCAGTGATGTGAGGACAGCAGACAGTCTTCACACCTGCAGACTGAACACTCACCTGTGTCGACTGCACCTCGACCCATGAAGACACTAAACAGCTGTTCTTTGTTTGTTGCACTTGTGTTGGTTTGGCTTGTTTATAGCTAATAGTTGAATTTGTATTCTGTTGTTTCTGGATGTTGCACTTAAACTGTTTGAAGACAGAGTTCACTGATACGATTGTGTTTGAAGCTGTTGTTCTTCCTGCTGTTCAGAGTTGTATCCTCTTGACTGTTTGCACTTATTGTGTCGCTTTGGATAAAAGCGTCAGCTAAATGATCTGTGATGTGATATTATTTTAGACGCTAGATACAAAGAAACTCTCTGGTCTCACGTGGTGTCTCTTACCTTTCAGCTCACTGGGCCAAACTCCACTGCAAACAGCATCATGGCTTCTTTCCAGCAGCAGAAACCTGCAGCTTCACAACAAGGTGAGCGGAAGACAGCTCTTATCTGCTCTGTGCCATCTGTGACACTCTGTGACTCTCTGTGACTCTCTGTGACACTCTGTGACTCTCTGTGACACTCTGTGACACTCTGTGACACTCTGTGACACTGTGACTCTGACACTCTGTGACTCTGACACTCTGTGACTCTGACACTCTGTGACACTCTGTGACTCTGACACTCTGTGACACTCTGTGACTCTGACACTCTGTGACACTCTGTGACTCTGACACTCTGTGACTCTGACACTCTGTGACTCTGACACTCTGTGACACTCTGTGACACTCTGTGACTCTGACACTCTGTGACACTCTGTGACTCTGACACTCTGTGACACTCTGTGACTCTGACACTCTGTGACACTCTGTGACTCTGACACTCTGTGACTCTGTGACTCTGACACTCTGACACTCTGTGACTCTCTGTGACACTCTGTGACTCTCTGTGACTCTCTGTGACACTCTGTGACTCTCTGTGACTCTGACACTCTGTGACTCTCTGTGACACTCTGTGACTCTCTGTGACACTCTGTGACACTCTGTGACTCTCTGTGACACTCTGTGACTCTCTGTGACACTCTGTGACTCTCTGTGGCACTCTGTGACTCTCTGTGACTCTCTGTGACACTCTGTGACACTCTGTGACACTCTGTGACTCTCTGTGACACTCTGTGACTCTCTGTGACTCTCTGTGACTCTCTGTGACACTCTGTGACACTCTGTGACACTCTGTGACACTCTGTGACTCTCTGTGACACTCTGTGACACTCTGTGACTCTCTGTGACACTCTGTGACACTCTGTGACACTCTGTGACTCTCTGTGACACTCTGTGACACCCTGTGACACCCTGTGACACTCTGTGACTCTCTGTGACTCTCTGTGACTCTCTGTGACACTCTGTGACACTCTGTGACACTCTGTGACACTCTGTGACACTCTGTGACACTCTGTGACACTCTGTGACTCTCTGTGACACTCTGTGACACTCTGTGACTCTCTGTGACTCTGACACTCTGTGACTCTCTGTGACTCTCTGTGACACTCTGTGACACTCTGTGACTCTCTGTGACACTCTGTGACACTCTGTGACACTCTGTGACTCTCTGTGACACTCTGTGACACCCTGTGACACCCTGTGACACTCTGTGACTCTCTGTGACTCTCTGTGACACTCTGTGACTCTCTGTGACTCTCTGTGACTCTCTGTGACTCTCTGTGACACTCTGTGACTCTCTGTGACTCTCTGTGACTCTCTGTGACACTCTGTGACTCTCTGTGACACTCTGTGACACTCTGTGACACTCTGTGACACTCTGTGACTCTCTGTGACTCTCTGTGACTCTCTGTGACACTCTGTGACTCTCTGTGACACTCTGTGACTCTCTGTGACTCTCTGTGACTCTCTGTGACACTCTGTGACACCTGTGACACCCTGTGACACCCTGTGACTCTCTGTGACACTCTGTGACACTCTGTGACACCCTGTGACTCTGTGACACTCTGTGACACTCTGTGACTCTCTGTGACACTCTGTGACACTCTGTGACACTCTGTGACTCTCTGTGACACTCTGTGACACTCTGTGACGTATGAAAGATCTTTATTTCCAGTCATTTCTCTGTTTTTGTTGCTTCATTCTCTTTGTTTTCTTCGTAGCTGCTGACGTCCTGACGGCACCAAAGATGAGAAACGGTGTGAAGTGGAAGCTCGCCGTTCTTACGTTCTAGTTTTGTTTTTATTATTTTTTAACTGTAAAGTCAAACTGGTAATAATGTAATAAATAAAGATTCTGTTAATGTCTCCTCTTACCAAATGTGTTGACTCTAAAGTTCAGAAATGTAACGACATGACATCTCGTTCAGGTATTCACATTACAGTTTAATGTTGATTTCAGTAACAGGTTGAGTGAAGGTGCACAATCATGCAGGTACTAAGACGGACTTCTGTGTTCTGGCTCTGCACACAATACATATGAACTGATGATGAGTGTCGCCCTCACTGGATCACAAGTGTTTTACCCTCAGAGTCCTTCAGTCCGGATCCAGATCCGCCCCCACAACGCAGGTGTAGACGTTCCCTCGTGTGCGCTGCTGCTCCAGCAGAACATGCAACAGAATCTCTCGGGTGTAAAATAATAACAGTGAAGATGTACAGTCTCTGAGCCCAGAGTGAACTGAACCAAGTCCAGCTTTGTTCTACATCATCTTCCATCACCATCACATCCTCTTCGCCCGTTTGGCGGCGGCGGCAGCGCGCCTCTGGTTGATGGCCTTGGTCGTGACGCGGAGCTTACGCAGGCGGAGCTGTCGCAGCCGGAGCTGCAGGTCCTTGGGGAGTTTCCCTCCCTTTGCCAAAATGTCTTTGAGTCTCTGTTGGGGCATCTTGGTGAGGCGGAAGTCGCAGATTGTGGGGAAGTGGTCGTACATGACCTGGCAGGTGCGCGAGGAGGGGAAGTAGCCCTCTGCGCTGGCTGTCACCCGGTACTCACCGGGATTCAGCAGCCGCCAGTAGTCTCCATCAGAAACTGGAAGAGGAGAGGCGGAGGTCATTAAGAGGGCTCTGAAGTAACAGACAGGATGTGATGTTACTTTGTTTAACTTATTACACGACATTTCTCAGGTCACAGGAAGTGTGTGATCAAATGTTTCCTTGTGTGTCAGCAGATTTAAGGAGAAGCTCCTGCAGCGTGAGCTGATGAACAACAAAGTGTTTATGTTGGATCGAGTAATGTACAAAATACAAAATGCCTTTAACAGAAGCTTCATATATTAGTTATACATACAGTTTTCTTGACGTGTATATAATCTGATGTGAGATTGTACCTGATCGAATATGATGATCAATGTCATCGACTTTAATGACGGCGTCTGGTATACCGGCCGCTGTGTCTTTGTCTCGCACCACACCCTTTAGTCCGCGGTGGACCTTTAACACAGAGATTACAGATTTATCTAAAGATCGATGTAGAGGAAGTGAATATGAAAAGATGTGAGCAGAACAAAGCAGCCGACCTGCTCCATGAAGACCAGCAGAGACTCTCTGTTGTTCTGCCACTCCATGGGGAGCTCACTGACGTGAGGAAACTTATCACAGGACAACTCCACGGTCACTGCGAAGCAGTTAGTGTGCAGGTAGCTGAAATCATTCATACCTGCAAGGAGAGAGAAACCACATGGAGTCTCTTCTGGGGTCAGGGTTCAACTTCTCAGATGGTCACCTGCAGACCCAAATCTCCCCTCACTATGGACAGCAACCCAAACTCTACCATACACACAAATATAATCATCGTATAATGATTTCAGCTTTGAATCAAACAAGTTTACTTTGAAAAACACATCCTTACTTCCTGGTACGGTGTGCCAGTCGGCTCCATTGATGATGTTGTTGTATCTTCGGAAGTCCTTGTTGTGGCAGGGCCGCCGGTCTGGGTTGGACATCACCTGGTTATATATGAGAAGCAGGAACATGTTGGTGTTTCCTGAAGATAGCGTTTTAAAAATGAGAGCAGGAAAGTGACAGGAGGAAGGGGGGGGGGGAACCTGATTGGTGCTGGCGTACACTGTGGCCAACCAGCGGAAGAAGCTCTCATCAGCAGTAGGCGTGTGCTCGCGAGGGGCCCAGTCCCGGGTCATGTCGTACGGGTAGGTGACCACCAGCTCTCCACCGTGGAGGTTGGCACTGAGAACAAACGGGATGTTCTGCATCCAGTTGATGACGGCTCGGGTCTCTGACGCCACCTGATGTTGGACATTCAGTCAGAGGATGGACTCAGTTTACACACATGTTGTACAAGACACAAGACAATGACAATAATCCGTCACCCTAAATGTCAACATGAGAGCAGAAACAGGAGGAAGACATGAGCGCGATGGATGATGTGTGCATGTAACACTCACAAAGGCTTGCTCGGAGGTGTACATCTCAGGGATGGGGAAGTAGTGGTTGATGAGTTTGGACTTGTCCGTCTCCAGCTCGATGGCGTTCCACATCTCTGAGTTGAGGTCGGCGAAATTGTGGTTCATGTCGATACCTTCGTAGCTGTAACGACCCCAGGCCCAACCTGCCAATTCTGATCCCTGCGGGGTACAGAAGGTGAGATGAAGCCTTTGCTCTTAAACTCTGGAGCCGTCATTGAGACCACCGCAGAATCTCGGACTGAATGCATTTCCAGGCACCTTTTTAAAGGCCATCTCGTATCCGTCAGGGTTCATGGAGGGCAGAAGGTGGATGCGAGTCTCTTTGACCAGGTGGACGATGCGCTGGTCGCCCCGCTTGTACTCTTGGCACATGTACTGCATGAGATTTAGCAGAATCTCTCGGCCCAGCACTTCGTTCCCATGCATCCCTGCAACGTATCGGAACTCTGGTTCTCCTGCAGGAGGCGCCAAAACACACACACACACACACACACACACACACACACACACACACACACACACACACACACACACACACACACACACACACACACACACACACACACACACACACAGGAGTTAAGAGCACATGTTCTGATATATATTTCATTTGACATGTTTAATGCTTCTATTATGTTTACTGAAGTCAACATTATTTAATACAGACTAAAAAACATCTATCTACAATCAAAGTCACCACAGAGCAAGACTTAAACGGGCAAATCAAGCATATGTTTGAGGAAGCAGTGTGCTACGTCATCCTCAAACACTTTAAGACTCCTACACTGTTTTCAAAACACCTCCTTTATCGCCCTCTTTCACGGAGCCCAGACTTTGCTCTGTTTCCTCTTTGGTCTGCGTGCACTGACAGGCAGCTCTGAAATCTCACACGTCCTCCTCACACTGCTTATGAAGACAGAGCTCACACATATTTGTATGGAGATGGCTTTACTTCACAAACTGGAGCTGGAAACACTACTGAGGGTCTTGAATCCATGTTTCGGGTGAGCCAGTTTGAGTGTGTTGTGGCACAAACCTTTTCTTCAGACTGTTTGATGTAAGTAGAAGTCTTTAGGAAACATTTTGTACAGATACAGTGTGTTGTGCAACTTCTGACTTCTGACTGCAAAATCACAGCGATAGTTAATCACTTATGTTCAGCGCTGCTCCTCGTATCTGAGGAAGGGGAATATCTCCATTAAATGTAAGTGTTAAGTCTTTCCAGAGTTATCCGAAGCAGCAAACAGAAGTCGGCCATTTTCTTTTGTGATTCTTGTGTTTTTTTAATCTATCTAATCTCTAATTCGACATATTGAGATACTAAACAAGTCTCAGGGACAAGACAGCAGCATCAATGGGAACAGAACAAAGACAGAACAATATTCAGAAAAGTTACGTAACCGTGATTATTTGAAGCCTGTTTGCATCTTCCAACTGTAACCACGGAGATGGCCGATGACAGAAAATACTGAAAACTCAGGAGCATGAGGTCGTTCCAACACGTGGACCGTAAGACCGCACCAGACCAACACTGGTCTCTGGGAAAAACCCTTTGAGGCCACAGACTGAGCAGAGTGGAATAATAATCTGCAGTCTTGACATTAAAAGACACAAAACAGAAAGTGCACGGACGTTTTGATGGTTTCTGTATTTCTTCATGCGTTTCACTCTCCTGCTCCTCTGTGCTGCCTTCACTGCCCTGTGTTTTGGCGGGAACAGCTCTTCACTCTGCTGCCGTGTGGGCAGAGCTGGGGAGGCCAAAGAAAACATTTGTCCACCTCAGAGCAAACGAAGGGGAACTGTGGTCTGTGTACGTTTCTGCTTCACACAGAGCTGGACTGTGTGGTTGTGCAGGGTCGGGATCAGTCTATGGTTGGGACACAGGACACAGGACGCCATTGCAGAAGTACCTTCTGACCCTTTAGATTACCGTGTGATGGCTGAAGATCTGTGCCTCATTAGAATAAACGATTCCTCTTATTGGAGCAGAAGCAGTGTGGCAGCATTTCAGATATGATAAACCTTGAATGAGATGTTCCTTTTAGAACAAGTGTGGTAGATTTGGAAAGCTTCACGTGTGTCTCACCAAGCTCGTGTTTCCCAGGGTTGTCAGAGATCTCCATGACGTAGAGCTTCAGACCAGAGTGACTTTTCCCGATGCTGTAGATACGAGTGATGTCAGGACACGCCTCGTTCACCGACTTCATCAACTGCGAAACAACAACAACAACAACGTTCAGTCAGAATGTGACTTACATTTATACTTGAGTATTGATGCTTTAAAAAAAAGCTTTTTGTTGTACAAGGAAATGATTTATTCTCCCGAGTAATCACCAGAATCAGAAGTTCTTTATTAGTCCCACAACGGGGAAACGTTTTCAGACATTTTAAAATGACCTGCGTTGATTGCCGTAGCCACCTGCAGTGAAAGAGGTAACTGACAAGATGTAAATGAAATTATTGTGGGTGGCGTGTCTCAGTTTCTCTAAAAAACGTGCACTTCTGTGTGACCCGTCTAAGCTGTGAATGCTGAATGTGGGTCCGCGTTTATTTCTGTGGGCTGACGGTGCACGGTGAGGACGCTGCCATGAAGGACTGAAGCCTCCTATAGTATTTGTTTTCAGGTCAGACTGAGACCACACACACACACACACACACACACACACACACACACACACACACACACTGTGGGAGCTTCCTAGACCGCACAAAAACAAAAGCTGGTGTGTCAACATGGGACTGGAGTTTTATCTTCTCTTTTTTATGTGCAGACAAAGACAACCAGTTCCCAACTACATACAAATTAAAAATATTTACTTGGAGACACAAATCTCTTGAATGCCTTCACAATAAAGATAATTCATCCTTAATACTAATGGAAGAAAGCCTCTTCAATTATAATAAAATGCTTCTTCGACAGTAATGAAATGTGTATGAAGGGGCTACAAAGCTTGAGGGTTATCGTTAGCACAAAGTAAAGACCGCAGATACGTCTCTAAAGACCAGCGTGTCTGTCTGACACTGCTGCAGGGAGGTCTGCAGGAAGTGGATGAAGGATCAGAATGACCCGTGTGCAGATCTTCATCTCTCTGAAGCCCTAAAGAAAGGGCGTCCTCACACTCTGATTGGCCGAGAGGGTAATGCACCAAGCTGCTCTCCATTCTTAATTAGGAGGCGACAGGTGATCTGAATATCAACTCATTCTGCTAAAATGAATTGGGAAAGGTGAAATAACTATCTTTACATTATGAAACTCATCATATATACCTCATACTGTGAGTTACCTTTCTCATCTCCTTGTAGTTGTGGTGTCTGAAGTCCAGTTTGTCTGTAGACTCTGTTGGCTCTGTCTGCCACGCATAGATGTTATTGGGATCTGTGATAATGTCACAGGTGTGTGTGTTACAGTGACCAAACAGTGTAAAAGTAAGATCAATAAAATCATTGTTTCCAGCAGTTGGCCTCCTGTACCTGGGAGTGTGCAGCCCAACACCTCGGCTCTCAGGCAGACGTCGCCCTGCGTCCCGTTCTCGTACCAGGTCTGTGGGTTGATCCGGATGTAACGGGCCACGGTGGAAGTGTTGAAAAGGGCGAGGACAGGAGTGTCCAGGTCCTGGTTTCCTTCAAATACCTGCAGCACAAGAAGCAGGAAGGAGACTCTGACGGAGAAGTTAAGATACAAAACATGAAATCACTATGCTGAAGTCCAGCCGGGGACGTATCTCATGATCTCATCCGTCCTCCTGTCCAACCACAGTCTGCTTGATCTTCAAAGCCCCGAGAACTGTACTCCATACGCAGCTTTTTAAAAGCTTTTTCAAGCACTTTCAAGGTATCTAAACCAAAAATGTCCATACTCGCAAGTCTTTATCGACACATCTAAATTGTTAAAGTAAAGTATACAGAATTCCTTTACATCCAGAGCAATCAACTTGGTTTTCTTTATTAGTGTGTTTACTTTCATTGGATGTTTTAATCATGAGTATTTAATGCTTAGCTAGCTCCGGTCCGCTTTAGTCTGATGCACCATGGAAAAAAGTCTTTGCATGATTGACACTTCACGGTCAGCTGTGGCTGCGGCGCATAAACAAACCTCACCACAGCTGCAGAGTTTCCAAACCGGTTTTGGCATCCTGAAGCCAAAGAGCTTCATGAGTTTAACCAAACCGTGCAGCCCTGCTGCTGCAGACAGGCTGCGTTATTACAATCAGTCTTTTTCTTTGAACTCTTCAAATCAATATTTTGGTCGCCTTGTGTTAGTGATTTGAAAGAAAAGATTGTCATTGAAAATATTATTTTTCATTTTTTTATTTCTTTTATGATGTCCAGTCTCAGATGAAACAGCGCCAGCTGGAAGTGCCGTGGGTGAGGAGGAAGGGTGGAAGGAGTTGGGAGGAGGGTGTGGGGGTTAGGGTTCTTCTCTGTCGACAGCTGCACTTCTTAGTCCTCCTTGTGGGTCAGTGTATTCCAGTTCCTCCTGATCTTGCTTGGAAGTTCCTGGAAGAAATGGATCTTCTTTTTCTGAGGTCCGGTGACTTCCTGCCGGACCCTGGAGGAAGCAGAAGTCCTGCTGAGGGTTCCCATCACCTGGTCGGCCATCAGCTCGCTGTAGAAACCGATGACGGCCTCGTACTTCTCGACAGACTCCGCCCAGTTGGCGGCAGCTGAAGCGTCGCTTTGGACTTGGATCATGTGACCCATTCCCCAGGATGGCGGAGGGAAGATGAGCGATGTCAGCAGGTGCTTCACAGTTTCCTCAACGAAGACGTACACCTGGTCAGAGGGCATGATGATGCCAACAGGACCTCTCGTCGGCTTGTTGAGTTCTGAATCGGACCAGCCCTTTCTGTTGGGATCCAGAGACCTGGGCGCACTCTGTGTTTGTTCCTGAAACATGCCAGCGAGCTTGTCGGCCAGTACCTTGGAGAAGGTGAACAGCTTGTCCTGGCTGATCAGCTCTTCAAAGCCGGTCACTGCTTCACTACTCTTGGAGCTGTCTTCTTTCAATGACTGCTCTGCTTCCTCCAGGAAAGACTGCACCACCTTTGTCATGCTCTTGATACTGGACTCACAGGAAGTGGTCGGTGTGGAGTGCACACTGCCCTTCAGGGTGTCCTCAGCACTCTCGTCACTCCTGCTGGACAGAAGTTCAGACAACGACCTCCTTGCCTCCTCCTTTACCACCTCCTTCAGCTTGTCCGAAGCCTCTTTGTGGGAGGTGAGAAAATTCTGCAGAATCACTTGCAAGTTGAATTTTAGCATCAATGCCGAGGAGGCTACTTTCTCCTCAGACACGATGGTGTTTTCAGACTGCTGCCACGAGAATTGTCTTGGCTGTGGCTGGCACAGTTTAGTTACACTGTTTACTACAATGTCGTGCATCTTTGAGGCCACAGAGTCCACAGAGTCCACGGAGTCCACGTAGCTGTCCTTTCCCTCGATGCAGTCCAAGGGAAACATGAGCAGTGACGTCCTGAGGAATTCCTTCAGTGCATTCAGGCTGTTTTCTCGAAACTTGCTGCATGAAAGGTCGATGGCGACCTCCTCAGAGGACACAGACATCGGATAAGTGGTGTTTCTGTCTTCAGGCTTAGCCTTCATGTCAACCTTTTGGCTCTTTGTCAAGGAGCCTTTTACTTTGCTGGTGCAGTTCTGAAGTTTCTTGCCGAGGTACCCCAAGCAGCAGCAGTGATACTCGTGCAAACTCTCCTGATCAAACTCGTCTGGTGTCTGTCTCTCTGAGAATCTCATCTTGATGGCCACATCTTTCAGGATTTTGTAAGCAGCGCTGTCCGTCCTCTTGGCTCCTGCTGTCCTCTCTTGACAGGAGAAGCTTTTAATGATAACTGTCATCACCTCCCCTGTTGCTGCATCCAGAAAACGTTCGATGTCGTGCCACGACGCCACCTTAGCGAGGGCCCTGGCCCTGGAGCCTGAGGAGTTCGTGGAGGAAGACTGGACTTCTGCCGCACATTTCAGGGCAGCGAGCGCATACAGACGCTCTGGCTGCACTACTTTTCCCAGCATGCACCTGTCTGACGACTGGGAGCCAGAGCTTTCTTTAATGTAGGGTCTCCCCTTCACAGCGGAGGATCTGCAAACAAACGGTTGTTGTTTAGTTCAATCAGAGCCAGTGCTCCAGGCAAAGTAAAAATAGAGTCACATCAATCGTTTCATTATTTGATTAATTGTATAAAATAAATCAGGAAATAAAGTTCACTTTTTGTCAAATAAATGAACAATGAATATATATTTTTTCTTATCAATAAAATCAATGAATCAACCATTTATTTCAGCCCTATTCTCTATAGGAAGACTCATATGCTCACATTGTTTCCCTGCAGCATCAGCCACCACCTCATTTACAAACACTCCTGCTGGATTCCTCGCTTTATATTTGTAATCGCTTCTATATTGCTAATGATTCTATTATACATTTAAAAGGAATTTAAAAGGAATATCTGGCTGTCAAAGCTAATGCGAGAGGTGGACCTTCCTACCCGCTGTCTTTGCTGGATTTGCTGGATGAAGACTCTGAGGTGTCTTGGGCCCGCAGACGGGACATCAGGGCCGGGACCAGCACCTGGAGGACGAGCTCGGACACCACCCTGACGATCCTCCTGGACACCTGAGCCAGGTGAGCCTGCGTCAGCTGGAAGGGAAAAGCACAGATTAATATCGACTGTATTGCAGCTTCTGTATTCCAACACTCGTCTGGGTTTAGCAGAAACTGTACTTTTCAAATTAAGGAGAATTATTTAAGAGATAAAACAGAATAACATTTGAAAAGCCTTGGGTTTAGCATATCAACTTTCTAAAACAGTGCAATAATAAAGCAAATCAAGGCAAATTAAAGCCGTAAATTCAACATGGGATGTGTGTATAATGAGGTTATGGAAGAGCAGTTTTAAGTTTATCATATTATAAACTTTTTATGACTGCACATTCAGCTCTACTTCTGTTGAATCACATGTTGCACGATGCTGAGAGAGAAAAGGAATGTCTGCAGTTTAGACGTGTTGGTTTAAATGCAAATATATGTTGAAGTTAGTGTTCAGTTCAAACAATAACAACATGCAACTAAAGCAGGGCCTGGCCCGCCATAAGGTTGAGTTTGTAGAGTAAAAGAAAATAGCTTTAAATGCATTTCAATTAAGGGAACATGGGATCCGAGTACAGTTTTGCATCTTAACAATGCAATGTAATACAATAGGTGTTTCAGTTGTGGCCCCCCAAGGGACTACTTGTTAGCTAACTGAAATGACTCTGACAGGTGTTTTAAGTGCAGCAGATTAAAGTTACTCACCGGTTCTCTCGACCTCTCCCGGATGCTCTCCCACTGCTGGTCCCCCAGGCTGTTGATGAAGGTGGAGAGGATGTCGAAGCAGAGATCTTCCTCCTGCTCCTCCTCCTCCGTCCCGTCTCTCTGAATCCTCTCCGACACATATCGAAACGCCGCCGCCCGGTCGTCACAGCGGGCCGACGGTGAGTCGGTGCCGGTGCTTCGGCTCACATTTGTCTTCATTTCTCCGCCGCCCTCCATCACGTGAGGATCAATCTCCGGTCACACAGTCCGTGAGGGGACACGGTCGCGCTGGGGTGGGTCGATGAAACTGTTGTTGAGTTGTTTGCAGTAAATCCGCCGTTTGCGTCCCGTTTCAAACCGATCACCAAACGTTCAAGTGTTTCGATTTTCAAAGATAAACATTCATTCCACGTGGCAACCGAGTCGTTATTATTGTAACCATGACGACTGATGAACCGCAACGTGTCTCTAAATAAAAATAAACTTTGTTTTTTTACCCTTTTTTTATTAATTCTCTTACCAACATAAATTAAATCAAATGAATTGGTAATCTGTTTTTATTTAGACTAGGATTATTATTATTACTATTACTATTATTATTATTATTATTATTATTATTATTATTATTATTATTATTATTATTATTATTATTATTACTATTATTATTATTACTATTATTATTATTACTATATTATTACTATTATTATTATTATTATTACTATTATTATTATTATTATTATTAGTAATTTATTTTACTTCCTCATCGCCCTGTTTTATTTTATTTTAATTCCTTATTTTATTTTATTTATATGTATACGCTACACTTTTGTTGTTTTCAGCTCTCATATATTGTGTTGTGTTGTTTTCTTTCTGCTAAATAAAGTTTTGTAAAATTTTTAAATCTACTTAAAGTTATAACATACTTTAATATAGTGCAAACCATCCTCTAATTCTTAAATGTACAATATATATATATATATATATATATATATATATATATATGTATATGAAATGATTGATCTGGCTGAACGTCATGGTGCTTTTCATGTGTTTTTCTTGCTTTCAGTCATTTTCATTCGATCTTTCTACCTGTAGAATAATTACATGTTGTAGAAGAAGAACATTTTATTCACTCACAGCCTCTTCGCTCCCGTTCAAACACGGCTTCCAGAGCAGCGAGTCGTTACTGAACTGCACCTTGTAGCTGTGCACCACGTTCCAACTGTGTGTGAACACAAGAAGTTATTTAGTACGTATCATTTCACATGTGATATACAGGAGCTCTGGTCCAGAATAAGACCCCCATGCACACCTACGGACAAAGTATTATGCATTTATCTGTTTTTGATAGGACTAATACAAATGTATATACAGACATATGGAAGTCTGGTATTTATGTGTCTTTAAATTAAACCAAAATATTCAGTGACAGGAAATAAAAAGGAGTTTTGAGTTATTGCTTTGTACTTGATTGATAAAGACGTTAACATCCATATCAGACCAACAGTATGGTAATTAAAGCCATTTATACAGGGGAGAGTTTAACAATGAGAAACATGAAACATAAATGTATATTCTGCTCTACAAAACTACATTTACCAGTGTTCATTCTGACTCTATATAAACCCCGACCTGCAGCACTGACCTCCAGATGGAGCTGCGACCCTGCAGGATGACGCCGGTGAAGCGAGTCAGTCGCCGAGCGTCCACCTCCAGCCACTGCGTCTTGTCTCTGTGCTGAGCACACCAGCCTCCATCGTAGATATCACCGTCCTCGATCCCAGACTGCAACACACACACACACACACACACACACACACACACACACACACTGTTTCTCTGTAGGTGGCATGTAATAGATTACACTTGTGGTTTGCTGTTGTTACCTGGATGTTGAGCCGGCCGCGGTGAGCGCCCAGGCCTCTGCGTTTGTAGGAGGACGCTCTCAGCTGGGTGTCTCTGACCTTCAGTGACTCCAGACCCAGGGGGGGACATTCTGACAGGCAACAGGGATTCAGTCATCGTTTGAGTAATGATATACAATGACAAGTGTTCCAGAGGTAATGTTAGTTTAATGTTTGCACACAGTGTTCAAAGATCAACCGTTTGAGCATGACATTCAGTCGAGTCATCAAGTGAAGAAAGTGTAATGTGTATTCATGAGGAATGTTTGGTTCCTGATATGAAGAAAATAGTTTTTAAGGTTTAAAGTTTTAGAGCCTTGCTCCTCGGTATACTCTGATAACACAGCGTATGCATGTTTGCACACACACACACACACACACTCACATGTACATATATACAACTGAATGTATATATATATATACACACACTTGACCTTGTGAGAGCTCAGAAATCACAAGTGCAATTCTCAAAAGCAGAACAGAAGAACAAACGTTGTCTGTTAATGTGTTTGTAATGTTAATGTTATATAAAGCACAGGGATCACAGTATGCTACACCAGCGGAGCGAAGCAGAGAGAAATGACACATTAAAGGAGAAAGATGAATAAATTCCACTGAACGTGCGATGTGTGTGAACATTATGATATGGCCATTATACCAAATCTCAACTGAACACCTGTGAGGGGTGTGATCCATCAAATGAGGGATTATTACAAATCAAGGCAAAGAAGCAAGTTGACAGAGATGTAAGAAGGAGAGCAGGAAACAGAGAGGGTGAAATGTCTTTAAAGCTGTCCCGTGTCCTCTGCAGCCGTATTAAAGCCTCTGACAGACTCTCATTGTCTCTGGGTTCAGCTCAGTTCACACGGCCTCTTCCTGCCAGGAAGCTTTACTGGCTGCTAAGAAGTCTCAGGCCGAAGTATAGCAGCAGTGTAAACGAATGCTAAATGTAGGTGGCGTTCCCTATAAAGACCCTTTCCACCCTGATGCCTTGTGGTCCAGCTGGATCTCTGTGGAGCTGCGTGACTCAAAAGGTCGGCGAGTACACTTCTGAAACATCTGAAGCCAGAGAGACGACAACATCTCATTTATTGTGAAGCGGTGCACAACCCCGAGTATCTGGAGAGGGAATACGTTCAGAGTGTTCGAGTGTTGACTCTAAAGGCTCCACTTGTTGCAAAGTGAAGAGTGAGAGGCAGCTTAGTATTACTGAGACGTTACTTCCTACCATGTGGACAGAGGTAAAGGAGGTACAGGAGGTACAGGAGGTAAAGTTAACCGGGTGTGTTGTATGTGACCTCTCAGTGCATCTCATTGGCTAACGCTGGCCGTCTCTCCTTCATTAAAACAACGTCTCTCACAGAATGACCAGCGCTGGGAGTGAAACAAACACTTGAAGGTTTCAATACATGACAAAGTGACCGGACACTACATTTCAGTAACACACACACACACACACACACACACACACACACACACACACACACACACACACACACACAATAGTTATGTACAAGACTTTGTACATGCAGACATAAAACAGCTGGTAGAATAATTGCAGCTCTCTGGAAACTGAACTCGAGGAAAACTCAAACCACACTACGTGTGTGTGTGTGTGTGTGTGTGTGTGTGTGTGTGTGTGTGTGTGTGTGTGTGTGTGTGTGTGTGTGTGTAATGTATTCCAAGGTCAGGTTTTAGGGTTATAATAAGTGACCTTTGAAGCCCATGACATTAGGTTTGTGTGTGGACAGAGACCGGCTGGAGAGAAGCAATACAGAGAAAAGACACGTTGGACAGAGAGGAAGTCAAAGACAGGAAGAGGACGGCAGACATTGACAATGTCTGCAGAGGCCAGCGAATGAAGAGAAACTCCTTCCTACTGCGAACCAAGAAGATTATCTGCGTGGGATTAGTTCTTGTGTTTTTCTTGTGCAGCATAAATGGACTGAGTTACACGTGGATGTCACTGTGCAACACAAACGATCCTTGAATTGACCTGTTTCACCAATGACAGCGGCGTTAGAGGTGACACACAGTGTGCACAGCCTCAGGATGAACCACGTCTCTGAACTTAAATTAACAATAGTTTCATGGTTTCTTTGATGGGTTTGCATCAACAGACAATTCAATGTGTCTCACTGAGCTTTAAATACACGTGGTGTAGAAAGTATTAAGACACTTGAATTGTCCCCACACAGTGAAAGCACTAACATGTGACCCATGTCTGACGGACATACTGCATACAGCTCACCCCCATACATACGTGGGACGGTCTCCGTGGCCGCTGATTGGCTCACACGGTGTTTGACATGAGGTTTGACTTTCTTAACAACCTTCGGCTTCTTGGTGATGAGTTTGGATTTCTTCAGGATCGTGTTGGGCTTCTTTGCCACCTTTACGCTCCTGCTGGATCTCCTTTCTACAAAGATGCAAACCATTTTATGCACAGTGGGAAACATACACACGTCCTCGAACATGTCTTCTCTGTCTAGTTACAGTCAGGCCATGCGGCTGCAGCTTCTCACTGCCTGCATGGACAACATCACTCCACTGGGTCTGAGGCATCACACAGCGCATCTGGTTTTCATCAGCAGAAAACACACAGCTAAAAGTCTCCGTGCGTACAGGGTAGAATGTGGAACATCCTCCCCCAACCCTCGGACACTGACTCCCTGACCGCAGATATGCAGCGCTAACACAGCTCTCTTTACACTCGGAGAAGCGGAGGCTTTGAGGAACCCTGAAAGAAAAGGATTTGAACTGCGACTCCTTAACCAACAGGTCATGGACCTTCGTAGCCTTTGACATGTTTGGGTCTGAGGGACCTGAACCCCCACCAGCCCAGAGTTTAGTGTATGCATTTTATAAAGATGCAAACTTAACAACAGAATGACCCTTTCTCTCAGGGAGCTTCTGTTTGTGTGCATAGTAACACATCACTGCACACTTGAAGTGTTAACTTTAGCAGCAGGCCTGTTTCTGTTTGTGGGGAAAGCACAGACGTAAAACCAGCGAGCGATTAGTCAGGGTGTAAAGTCAAAATAATCATACTGCAAGAATGCTTTAGAGATTCTTCAGAACATTATTGACTATCAGTCACTCTGCAGATCTCCACACAAATAAAACGACAGGATATAAAATATCCACTCACCCAGTTCCAAAGGACCTTCTTCTTCTTCTTCTTCTTTAGTGTCCTTCCTGGACGCTGGTCTCTCTGCTGCTTCAGTCACATCTTTAGTACTTTTGGTGCTTTTGAGAGGTTTAGCTGTTGACTTGCTGTAACTGCTTGTGAATCCCGTGCTTGGAACCTCAGTGTCGTTGGTTTTCCCTGCAGGAAAGTGACTCTCAGTTGTAAGAAAAGCTGCATCCACAGTGGATCTCACTGTCGTTGTGTCATCAGCAGGTTTGGCTGAAGTGACTGATCCACAATGCAGAGAGAACAGCAGCATGAAGTGCAGAACTCCTGCCATCGTAACCCTTCCCTGCAGAATCCCCTCTGACACTGAACACTCATTCTGCCTCCCTGACCTGCCGCTCTGCAGCACCATCAAGTCAGCCACGATGCAAACTCCACTTCCAGTCGCAGAACAAATAAAAGCTGTTGTACAGTATGTGTTTGGGTCATACAGCAGTGACGGAAGAGTTTAAAGTTAAGTTAACATTAAGACACACGCTTAGATGAATACCATCTTCTGCTCTGGGAAATTATAACATTTCTTACTAGATTCTGATATTTCATTGACAAAACAAATACTGTGTAGATTAATAAATAATTGCTTTTACCCATAAAGTAGAATACAGAAAGCTACATGCAAGGAGTGCAAGTCAATGTTTCCCTTCTAATGTAAGTTGGATATGGCAAGGGGGGGTTCACCAACCTTCAGATTTCCTAATTTAACATTTAATTGTCTTACTTACAGCTATATTTTAAGGAACAAAAAGGTTTACGGAACATTTATCCTTTAAGACAGAGTATCCAACATAACGCACATCCACGTTTGAAATGTATCAATTGATATAATTATTAAGATTATCAGAAGTTCAGTCTTCAAGAGCAAGTTTGAAAACACAGATACAGCAGACGCAAAGTCAGTAATGCTTTCAAACTCTTAAACATACGAGTGAAATCTGACCACAAATCCATGCTTTTATTTTGAAGGCGTCCTTCCATTGGTCTCGCTGACTGACTTGACTTCTCCACAGAGCTGCTGCACCAACAATCCTCCAGACAGTTTATTCAGGGATCAAACTCCTTCCCCTCGCCCTCTTCCTATCCCAGCGGCAGCATGCATGGCTGGAATGTAGTTATTCAGGGTTTTTAAAGTTTGAAGTCCCCTTAAAACGATGTTTAGTAATAACTACAAAGTGACACTTGGGGTCCTTGTTTCCTGAAACCTTAAAAACAATCATATTTTCTGATCAAATAAACTGTGTGTAAACCATTTAGTCCATATTAAAGTTGTCCAACACCCCCAGGTAAACACACTGCTCTTCACGGTTCTGGTTAAATAGCTTTAATGGCACAGACAAGATATAATAACGGGAGATTTGTACATCCAGAAAGTTACAGAACCTTGAAACATTAAGTCTCATTCCAGATGTGTGTGGGAGAAAATGTATTATTTAGTTTTCCATGTTGAAAGAACTAAATAATGATGTCAGAATTCAAAATATATATATAAAAGAATTTTGAAATGTGATGCCATTCAATGAGTGAATTTAAAAAAAGACAAAACTCTATTTAACCAGATGTTCTTGGAAAAAACTAAAACAAATAAAATGTATTTACAAAAAAGTGGAATTTTCAAAACAAAACCGAGTCTAGTATTTACCCCCCCCCCTCTCTGAAGCTAGAGCCTCTGAACAAAAGTTATTGGATGTCTGTAAAGCTCAAGTGTTGAACAGCAGAGCCACAACAATACGACACTTTATTCCTTCAGCACGTTCTTCAGATGCGTTGTGAGGATTTGTAGTGATGATTTCAGAGATGGCATGAAAGTAAAGCTCTGAGGGTTCAGAAGGCTCCAACTGTGCACTCCGCTGAACTAAACTAAAGAAATCACCAGAACCCGTTGAAACATGCAGCTGAATATGTCAAACTTATGGTGTTATTGACATCATGTATATCTCAAAACCTCGAGTTCACAGTGATCCGAGAGACAAACACAGAAACAACCAGAGGGAAGACGAGCGTCCAGAGAGGAAGAGAGCAGCCTGAGAACTCCAACACATCAAGGCTTCCAGAGCTTCAGCAGACCGTCCTCGCTGTAGGTGCCGATGAGGTTCTGGTGGGGGTGGTGGGCGATGCCGATCACGTCCTTCTCGTGGATCTGGAGAGAGGAAGGAAATATAGTTTATTGCTCCAGATACCCAAACATACAAAATTACGCTGAGATCATTTCTGGGCATCAAAGCAAAAACATTTTCCTGGTGGTAATTATTATTAATGTACGAAGTAGAGCAACATTAGTGTCACATTAGCGAGACAAAAGAACTTCAAGACCTCAAGCAGAACCTTTCAGTCAGAACCTTCTTGCTATCCGAGTGCGCTGAGATATTTCTGTACACTTTGATCATCTGTGCTCCCGAGAGCAGCAACGTACCGTCAGCGTTCTCTCCAGCTTGCCGGTGACGGTGCTGAAGCAGTAGAGCACAAAGTCCTCCCCCACGCAGTAGATCCATTCGCCTCGGGGCGACAGAGTGCAGCACACAAAGTCACCACCTTCCCTCTTACCGGAGCTGAAGCTCCTCACGATCTGCACGGAGACACACAGGGGCATTGAGACACAGACACACAGACACACACAGACACACACACACACACGTGGAGCGGCTCGTCCTGCACGTGTACTAACTGTTTAAAGCTGGTGCTTCTGCAGAGTCGCAGATACAGATGAGGCTACACTAATATATTGTAGATGCTGCAGAGGATCGTTTCAGACGTGTGTGATCCAAACATTTCCAATAACAACTCCGAGCGCTGTAATGAGCGGCGTGCAGATTTGAACTGACCTGCCCCTGCATGTTCATGATGACCACAGTGTTGGAGCGGTTGCACACGACAAAGTGCTCGGGGTTCTTGGGCAGCTGCATGACGTTGTTGACCGTGATGTCGGTGCCGGCCGACGTGCCCAGAGGCTTGAAGGTGTTGGAGCACTCGGTGGTCTTCATGTTCCACATCTGAACACAGGACACACACACACACACACACACACACACACACGTCAGACGCAGATACGCCGCGTGTGCACAGGAGCAATAATATCAATAAAGAGAAAAGGTAACGAGGAGACGTCTCGCTTCTCTCACCTTGACCGTGCCGTCCGAGGAAGCGCTGATGACGTTGTGGCCGTCTAGAGTGAAGGTCGCCTCGTTCACGAAGGACGAGTGGCCGCGGAACTCCTTCAGAGTTTTACCCGACTTCAGTCCGTGGATTCTAAAGAGAGAATAAAAGAAGTTAATGCTAAACAAGGACAGGTAGATGCTCAGTGAGGAGGAGGAGGACAGGTAGATGTTCAGTGAGGAGGAGGAGGACAGGTAGATGTTCAGTGAGGAGGAGGAGGACAGGTAGATGCTCAGTGAGGAGGAGGACAGGTAGATGCTCAGTGAGGAGGAGGACAGGTAGATGCTCAGTGAGGAGGAGGACAGGTAGATGCTCAGTGAGGAGGAGGAGGACAGGTAGATGCTCAGTGAGGAGAAGGAGGAGGACAGGTAGATGCTCAGTGAGGAGGAGGAGGACAGGTAGATGTTCAGTGAGGAGGAGGACGACAGGTAGATGCTCAGTGAGGAGGAGGAGGACAGGTAGATGCTCAGTGAGGAGGAGGACAGGTAGATGCTCAGTGAGGAGGAGGAGGACAGGTAGATGTTCAGTGAGGAGGAGGAGGAGGACCGGTAGATGTTCAGTGAGGAGGAGGAGGACAGGTAGATGTTCAGTGAGGAGGAGGACAGGTAGATGCTCAGTGAGGAGGAGGAGGACAGGTAGATGTTCAGTGAGGAGGAGGAGGACAGGTAGATGTTCAGTGAGGAGGAGGAGGACAGGTAGGAGGACAGGTAGATGTTCAGTGAGGAGGAGGAGGACAGGTAGATGCTCAGTGAGGAGGAGGAGGACAGGTAGGAGGACAGGTAGATGTTCAGTGAGGAGGAGGAGGACAGGTAGATGTTCAGTGAGGAGGAGGAGGACCGGTAGATGTTCAGTGAGGAGGAGGAGGACAGGTAGATGTTCAGTGAGGAGGAGGAGGACAGGTGCATCGTTGAAAGAGGAGGAAAGCCTGAAGGTGTTTGGAGTTTACCTGATTATCTGGTCGAAGGAGGCGCTGAGGAGCTGACTGCTGTCTTTACAGAAGCTCACGCACGTTACTCCTTTACTGTGGGCGCGCTCAAACCTCCTCAGACACTGACCACTCTGGATCTTCCACACCTGTGCGCACACACACACACACACACACACACACACACACACACACACACACACACGGTTTATTTACCTTTAAATTAGCGTCGTCTTTCTATACCACAAATGTTTTACTTCTTTATTTCCAGGTACTCAAACTAATAATATTTGTACAACACATTTCATTTCAATGTCCCCCCCCCCTCGACTGTTTCCTTGTTTGTTTGACGTACTATGAACCAGCTCCGTGTAGTCGTATATATTTGGTACAAGTTGTTCTTTAAGAGACGGGACTATAACCCACGAGCACCAGAGGAAGAACCTGCGATAGAATACCTTAATCTTTCCATCCTGGGCTCCGGTCGCCAACATCTCTGTGTCTCGACTGAAGCCCATACACAACACAGCATCGTCCATCATCATGAAGTTATCCTGAGCCTGGTACTTCAGATCCTGTGGGACACAATCCATGCACACACTGATTTCAAGCCGGCAGAGATCGTTTTGAAATGATGCGATGATGAAGCGTGACATCTGGTTTATGTTCCTTTGTTTTCGTTACCTTTCTGATTTTGCCGGTGGTGAAGTTCCAGACTTCGATGAAGCCGTCCACAGAGCCGGTGACCAGGTACTGACCGTCGGGGGAGAATCGGGAACACTCCACGTGAGACTTCTGTCCAAACTGTGCGGGGAAGAAAAACAACAGCGGTCAGAATGTAACGTAGCAGAACAGATTGGAGCAGTGAACTGGTCACGGTGCCTTCTACCAGCCGTACGTCGGGACAGCGCGGGTACCTTGATGTGTCTGCTGAGCTGCGTGGGGAAGCGCTCCTCCTCCACATCTTTAACGGCAGCTTTACCCCTGAACAGATCGATAGTCATACCAGGAGGCAGGAGGCCCTGATGCTGCTGCCACTTCAGGGACTGAAGGAGGAGAATGTCGACCAAATCAGAACTGAACTTCACAAAACGTTTATGTTTGGGGAATATTAATCACGAGGCGGATACGTTGCAAATATGTCAGGAAGAAGCTACAAATGACACTCGTCACACCTGCAGGCTTCTAGATCACTTACCTGTCCCAGCAGAGCCATGAGACGAGAGGGAGGCACCACGCTGACCTCCCCTGCCAGAGCCTGGGCGATGGCCGCCCGACGCTTCTCCTTACTGCTGCCGTCCGGGTACGCCTGATCATCAAGAAACACAAACATCAGAAACTCTGTCCGCCGTTCTTTTTATGCAACATTTAGAATTTAACCAATGAGTTTTGTCGGCAGACGCAGATATGATGTATTGTAATATATGTCTCTCTATTGTTCTTTAGGCTAATCCTAATTACATGGACCCATGTTTCCTGAACAAAGTGTTCGCCGCAGCTTACAGTAAATAAAGTTCTGATTCTGTACTTAAATAATGCAGTTGTCGATCTGCCTGAAACATTGGTACAAAACATAAGCCTCTGATGAAGAACCAGACGTCTTTGGTATTTTGAAGCCAAAGCAAAATGACCAAATGATCCTCGAATGATTGGCTGGAGGAACAGGGAATGCATCTGGTTATACGTTTGGTTTGGACTCACCTCTCTGGGATCGAAGTACGAGCGAGCCAGCAGATTCTCCAGGTGGATGTATCTCTCTGGCTGCGTCTGTTTCAGCATGATCATGGGGTCAGTCTGCCTGAGGAGGGAACGGGCTGCACCCAGTTCTCTCAACTCGATCAGCTCTAACACCACCTGGTCGGGGAACAACAAAAACATTTAGAGGACACGCAACTTTAGGTTTGATTCACCCGATCCAAAGACATGAGCAGTAACAGAACTAATGCAGGGTCAAAAACAACAAACACATCTGGATTATGAAGCGATTAGCAAGAAGTGTTAAGTTTAGGATATCAGAATATAGTTTTAAAATGTCTGTAGGGATATCAACATGTAAAGTAGACCATGTGTATACCACAGTGTACCTGCTCATAGAGGTCTATCAGGGTCTTATCTGGCAGCTTGAGGGACTGGATGGCCTGCAGGACAGTGTCCCAGTGACCGCTGTTTATGTCTGCCACAAAGCTCTCTATGCTGTCCACGGTGTTCAGAGACACGGTGGTCTCCTCCTGCAGGGTGACCAGAGTCCGCTGCAGGTTGTTCTCCTTCAGGTACTGCATGATCAGACGGATCACACTGGGAACACCAGATGATGACATTTGGGGAAACAAAAAAATGCAAATCAGTTGAAGCAATTCAAATTACAAGTGGAGAATTTAACAATAGGGATATAAATAACAATCAACTTTTAAATCATTTAAATTTTAATTATTTACTTTCCCGAGTCAGAGACGAATGTCTGGTAACTGGCAGGGTTACGTTAGCTAACGTTAGCTAATGCTAACTTATCCTAACTCCCCTATCTTTCAATTGTGTTACTCCTTACAGAAGTACTGCAAATACACAATAAGGTCGATTCAATACTTTACATAACAGAGCAACACTACAGAATAAAATTACTGCCACTTCGCTAAAGAAAAAAGAGAAAAACTACTATGAGTGTGATTGTTAGTTAGCTTGTTAGCTTAGCTTAGCTCAGGCCGCTAACGCTAGTGGACTGCAGCCACGGATGAGGGAGGCCTCATTGACAGGAAATATTATAACGCGAAGTTATTTGCAGGCGATTTATTATGGATTTTAATAATATTTAACTGGACTACTTACTCTGCGGATTCCACCTCCAGAGACATGGTTATTTAGCTCAGAATATAAGCCACAAGACACACTTGAGTCTGCAGGAGGAGCAGCAAGACACGCAGGATAGACGCAAACACGGAAGTACTGTGCGGAGTCAGGGACCTTCAAAATAAAAGGTGGAAGATTACCTCTGAATTTGTGATGGTGACAGTTAAATAGGAACATCTTTTCTAGCTGACGTACACAAAGGCTTATAAAATTGTATGAAATGTACATTATATAATTATAATAATTGTATTAGTTATTATTAATAATAACATTATTTAATAAATATAACTTAATATGTCTATATATCTTTATGTGTTTATTTGTTTCACTTGAGGTCAGTGATATTAATCATTTTGTATGTAATTTAATATTTTCACATAATTCATATAATGTACTTTTTATAGTGTGTATTTTGCAAATAGTTCATGTTATTTTTTTATGCTGCTCTTTAACTTTTCTTTGCCTATTTCTTTTAATGCAGCTTACTCCTGTAGTGTGCAAACAAAAAATCTATCTATCTATCTATCTATCTATCTATCTATCTACTATCTATCTATCTATCTATCTATCTATCTATCTATCTATCTATCTATCTATCTATCCATCCATCTATCCATCCATCCATCCATCTATCTATTTATCTATCTAGACATATATACATCTATATTTAATTAAACTCCATACTAATAAGCCTTCAAGCCTTCAAATCTACTTGTATATCAAATAGATTTGATAGGACCTATACTGTGACTGTCATGTCACAGTATAGGCTCATATCGTGCTCAGGCATTAGTGTGCACAGCCATTCACATCTGCTTTGATATCATCTCTTGTTTTCTTCCCCAGGATGATCAACAGGGGGCACTATCTGCACAGCGATGACTCAGAGGCCCTCTTGACTCTCTTCTCTTCGCCAGTGAAGGTCTTTCAAGGTTATGATGATGATAACCGGTGCTGCACCACTTCAGTCTGCAGCTCCACGGCCTGGGTTTGATTGTTTTGGGCAAACATGACATAATCCCTCTGTGAGCCTCATCCACATTGGAAATGTATTTGGCACCACGAACACAGCAGATCTCCTTTGGTTTCATTTGCTTTTGCAGATGGAGGAATATATTGGGAAGCGATGAGGAGGATGGGGACGGGAGGAGAGCACCATAACACCGCAGTCATTCTGAATATATTAACATAAGAGCAGAAGAAAGACGTCAATTTAATTTAGCCATCTTCTGGCATGACAAAGCAGAGGCTGTATGGAGAAATGCTTACCAATGAGGGAGACGCCACCACGCTGGAAGAATGACAGCGACACAAAAGGCTGTAATGTAATCACTTCATCCTTCCTGTGAAAAACAAAGAAAATTCTAAATTTATGTGAGGTGCCATTCTCGCTGCAAGAAAGTTGTGCTTTTCCATCCTAATTAGAAGACATTACCACCACAACGAAGCGTAGCCTTTCTTTGGTCCGTCAGGAAGGAAACTAACATTTTGTGAGAATAAACACACATGAATTCCACCTGCTCAGTGACGGTGGACGTGGCTGTGAATTAATGTCTGGCATCAAAACCCTTCCCAGCTATGATTCCTCTAGGATCCCACAACGTGTTCAGGCACAAAAAAACAAAAGAGAAATTATTAAAGTGTAATTTGTTCACTCTGACATTATAGCGTGTTAACTATTCTGCATGTATCCACGATTCACTGCTTCTGCAAAACACGATTAACAATTCTGCTTTTTTTTTTTTTTTGGAACAACCCTCACAATCCTTTGTGTTCTCATGGAAACCATTAAAGAGACACACTGAAATGACCACACTGAACACTGACAACAACAATAAGGCACCGAGGCAACTTGTTTAAGAGATAAATAGATAAATGAATCAATTGGTGACATCACTGCAGCACTGCAAGAAGGAGAGGATAATGAGGAAGAAGGGGAGGAGGAAGAGCACCCAGGGATCCGTGCAGGGATGACAGATTACAACTTTGAGACACCAGACAGCTGTCCTACTTTCTAAAATGTTACTCCATTCTGTGTGTGTAGTATACTCTAACTGTCTGCACACTTTTGCACAGTACGAAACAGAAAGAGGAAACACTTCAGGAAACGACAGGACGTATAAGATATAATAAATAATTTAACCTTGACCACAGAGCTTGTGATGCAGAGTTCATATGAGGATGTGGAGTTTCTTTATGAGGCACTTACCTGTTTAGCTGTGTAGGTTTGAGGACTTGTTGATCATCTCAGACACTAAAGATGAGCAGAATTGAACATCATTTGTATTCCTAACCATATTTAAAGTATGCCCTAATAGAAATTGTTCTCATTTCTATTGCAGTCACATGTTTTTGTTCACAGACTAAGTTTACTTCCCTTAACCATGACCTAATTTACATCGATTTAAAACATTTATGTCGCTTTAATCTAACAATTAGTGTGAACTAGAAAATACTGCATCATACAAGCATGAATCTATCATCTAATCCTCAACCAATCGATATATATTTAAATCTGCATCTCGGTGTGCAGTGCAGAAAAGCAGCATGCATGCAAAGCATATTTGCTGTTCAGATCGCAGAAAAGCCAGAGCCTCCTATTCCATCAGCAGCCCTGTAATCTCCTCTTTAGCTGACAAGACATCGCAAAGATTTACTATTATATTTAACATATTCTCATCTGGTTTTAAGCCCATTAACATTTAATGGTGACAGAATCTCAGCTATGACAGGCAGCAGGCATCGCTATCTTCCATGTTGTAATTTGCATACTTATAGAGAAAGTGCAGAACACAAATAAAACAAAACAACAGGAAGTCGTCTTTGTTTTGTCAAGTCACTGCTGAATATTTAAATGACACCTTCAACTCACCATACGTATTAATAGATCTTTCTAACAGACACAATGCTTTTAGCTGGCGAAAGGCTTCATTATTTAGTGTTTTCATTAACGCCACTGCTGCTTCCACCTTGGCTACCGAGAGCCGGTGGTCATTACGTGCACAACTGCAGGAGAATGCTTGGAAGAAACCAAGTACTCAAGGGTCACTTGCTGGAGGACGACCACACTCATCTTGTAATTAAAATCTGATTTAATGGAATTTTACTTCACTGCTCAGTTCATATTGCCAGTAACCAGCTGATGCAGAAAACATCACAAATAAAACTAAATATAAACGTCTAAATGAGCCTCGTTGCTTTGTTTGGTTTTGTTTATGTCTCTTTAAGAGCGTTGCCTTGAGTGCACCTGATGGCCCAACACCACCAACAAAGGTCCATTAAATTGCTGCCAAGAAGCTCCTCACAAATCCTTACTAATTGATGATTTCTCCGCCAGTCAGTCAGCCCTCAGGTCACAAGTGGTAGTGGGCGGGAGGAGTGTGTGTGTGTGTGTGTGTGTGTGTGTGTGTGTGTGTGTGTGTGTGTGTGTGTGTGTGTGTGTGTGTGTGTGTGTGAGAGAGGTATTGGTGATGGTGCTAATGGTAAATCTTGATGGATCTGCCCCTGTGGGTTGTTTGCAGCTTGGGTAGGAGCATCAGTCCTATTGGCATGTCCATTACTCTCAATGGGCGCAAGAGAAAGCCAAAGACGACTCATTGCAATACTCAATCTTCTTGACACAATAACAGGAATAAGGAACAACACTGCAGCTGCACAACTGTATTCAGTCTGCAGGAGAGGAGGTGCACGAACCCTTTAGAGAGACGAAGGATTGGGTTTGTTCATGCTGGAGCAGCTTTCATTGGAGCGCGATACATTTCAGGTCATCAAGGTGATAAAGCACTGAGCTGGAAATGGGATTGTGCTCATAAGGCAGTGTACCAGGCAGCACACATGTGCACTGATACAGGCCTGTGTTGGTCCCTGAGCAGTCTGGATAAGAGAGATACCCAGCAGGGCACGTTTCTACCCGTGACAATGTAAATAGAAGCGATCCACTTACCGGGTGAATGCTGCTGGCGCCGCTCAGCTGAAAAGCTCCCGGGGCAGTGTTGTATTTACAGGAAGAACACCCACAAAGTGCTGACACAAGTGGAAGGTTTTGAGAATCTCTTTTCAATTACTGGTCTTTCGCCGCTTGTTCCAGCGACTGTATTCATGTGAGTCTGACATCTCCAACTCCAGGCGTCTTTCTTTTCTCAGGTTGTTTGGGAATTCACTGGAGGGCTTCATGAACATTCATGCAACATACCAGAAGCTTTTCAGCTGGAGTGGAGATGACAGGCGTGCTTTTGGAAACTTTTAAAGGCTTTTTCGGTGAGGTCGCAATGAATACGATGAGCTTTGAGGCGTTAAATGTCAGCCGATGCTTAGCTGCATGAAGCAATAAAAGCTTGCATGGCAGTCTGTAGTTTCAGGCATTATGAGTAATTAAGAAAGAGAAGTGTCTGGAATAGAAAAACAGGAAAAGCTTTGAAAGGGTTCTGACTCCTTTAGAGGCTGTTTTAGTGGAAGCTGCAGAAATCATTATTACTTTGATGAGTTTCTTGACATATTTAAGCCGTTGGCTTCCGAGCAGCTTTTTTTGGAGCGCGATACATTTCAGGTCATCAAGGTGATAAAGCACCGAGCTGGAAATGGGATTTTCCCCTTTTTGAAATCTAAATGGGACCATTTTACAAAATGAACATCATGCTGTATTGAAGAAGATGAGAAACTTGACCTGTTCTCGATGTCCACACTCAAACCACCGTCCTGTTCCCTCTCAAAGAACTCTGTGTCCTTCGCATGCTTGTGTAATCTCGATGTGACGATGGGACAGTCTCTCTTCCTTTGTGAAGCCTATTGATGTCAAATATTTGCATCTATAGACCGCATTCTTTCATAGCTTTTACTCTTATAGTTTATGTCTGACCAGGCAGTAACACCAGATGTGTCCTCTGACACTATCAACAACAATCTCATGGTAGAAACAATCAGAAAGGATTGCAGACGAGGTGTAGATCATCGATCTAGAGCTGCAACGATCGGTTATTTTCATTATCTATTCATTTCTTGAATAAATCCATAAAATGTTAGAAAATAGTGAAATCTTTATATCCCAGTTTCTCTAGTTCCAAGGTGATATCTGTAAATGTCTTGTTTTGTCAGTGCAAAGATTTAATATGATATAAAACCGACATTTGAGACAAAGGAAACTGCATATTCTGCAATGTTTGACTCGTTTATCAAAACAACCACATTATAAGATCTATAAGATCTATAAGATCTATAAGATCTTATTTAATCTACCTCATGCAAAAACCATATGCACTGAGATGTTTGGATGCACACCTCACACCTCACACAAGTCACTCTCTAAGCAGCTCCACTGCTGAAGGAAAGAAAGATGTGTTTGCCTTTATTTCTCAAGAATGAAGCTGACAACCTTCATCCCTCCTGTGATCCTGTACAATCCTCCGAGCTGCAGAGCCACAAAAGGCTCTGCTCGTTCTATTGAGGCTCACAATTAAAACCTAATTGTGTTCAGAAACCAATTCAACAGAGCTAACAGTCGGCAGGTTACAATGAGGTTATTATGCAAAACACAGAAGACAAAGGGAGGCTATCTGCAGTCAATTAACGTGGTCATTTTCTTAGTAACTGGCTAATAATGTAACGGCAGAAGGAATGTGGATACTTAGGCCTCTCTGCATGCTGGAGCGATTGCCTCATTTGTTACCTGGCTCGACTGTGCATCTGTATGGCCCTCACACTCTTCCCGGGGAGTTATTGATTCCCAGCGTCTCGCTCATTGGCATGCACAGCCACGATAATAAGTAAATCCATCTTCTGTCCGCCCCCGCTGCAGGGAAATTCTAAGGGGAAGAGGGCAACATATTCAGGTTACATTTTCCTGTCCTTTGCTAAGGATTACCATCAGATTGTTTTTCTCCTGCACAGTCCCAACACGCTGAGCTGCACCAGCGCATGAAGTGCGCGGGGACTCGGGCACATGTGGGACACTCACCGGCAGAGGAAATCCAATAATAGAATACATTCATCCGTGGTGGTTTAATTAACGTGTGCTGTTGGAGTGGAACAAATAAAGTAGACGGGAGACAAACACTCAAACAAAGACATAAGTGTAATTCATGAGAAAGATGTACATGGGAGACTATTTTGTCCCTCTTGACAGAAGACATGAAGAAGACCAAAAGACATACTGAGATATCTAACTAATGTATTTAAACAGAAATGTAGCCCCCTTCTTGTAGCATGCCAGCATACATGTCAACTCTCCACTTGGCCTCTGAGACCCCGCTGGGTTTGAAAGAAAGTTCTCAACATTTCTTTGCCGATTGAGGTTTTTTCCACAGCGGCACATCCCAGCAGGGAGCCGGTCTCAAGCGTCAATGGGCCGTGGACTGTCACTGTGCCCCATGTGTTGTCATCCGTAGAGACAGGACTGGTGTGCGCACTTTCTTTTCAAATATGGGATCGGGCTGAAAATCACTCGCAGACTGCAGAAAAAGGAAGAAGAAATCTGAACTGTCACCGCCTCTCCTCGTCTGTCCTATAGCACCTCTCTGTGTTTGATTATTTTTTCAGTGGCATTTTGTCTCGATAGGAACAGAACAGGCTGTCAGAATTGAATGAAAGTAAGGGAATAACACATTTGCAAAGGTCACAGCCGGATGTTCTTATTTCCTATCTGTGATTGAAGGTATGATGTGTGATGCATGATATGATAAAACATCATTACTGTCCATCAAGGAGAAATTATTAGTATTCTCAGTGCTGGAGATTGATACTAAAATACATGTATTTTTGTAAGAGGTGTGTTAGTATAAAGAATACAAACCTTTTCCCTTTTGCCATCATTAGAACATTTTTATTTGCATATCAAATTCACCAATCAACACGTTCATCAGATGCTGGTGGCAGGAAGCTGAAACCTCCCAACAGACGAAAACACATTTAGACACAGATGAGGAACGTTCTGTAAAGATGGTCAGTCTATCACAAGACACTTCAATTATCAAATCTGATCAGGATCTATCACATTCATTTCAACTGTCTTTAAAATGTGAAATCTCAATTACAAGTGAGTAATTGGGAAACTCCATTCATGCTCCCAAAACCTTTTAGATTTTAAAGACGAGGTTTTTCCTCGCGAGCCGTTCTCTGTAGAAACCTCCACAACTCATAACGCTAGAAATAGATTGAACACTTTGCTCTTGCGCATGTCATTATAATTACAGCCTCTAGGGGGTGCTAATATGTCTTTCTTCACATCACAGATCATTTAGCGACGCAATAAGTGCAAACAATCAAGAGGATACAACTCTGAACAGCAAGAATCTTTCAAGAACATCAGCTTCAAACAGGTACAATCTTTTAAGTGAACACTGTCTTCAAACAGTTTGAAGTGCAACATACAGAAACAATAGAAATCAAATTCAACTATTAGCTATAAACAAGCTAAACCAATATAAGTGCAACATACAAAGAACAGTTGTTTAGTTTTCTTCATTCGTCGAGGAGCAGTGGAAACAGGTGAGTGTTCAGTCTGCAGAAGGTGTGAAGGTCACTATGAAGGTCTTCATAATGTTCTATTGTTCTTTTTCTTAATATATATATATAAAATATATAATATATATACATTCAATCAGAGGTTATTAAACATTTTGGTTTGTGAGCCTAACAATGGAGCAGAACTTAGGACCCCACAGGATACACGCGTCGGTGAGCAGTTCTGCTGATTGACAGCAACCCGACAAAGTAAAGCGATGCAATATTCCACAAGAGTAGATCAATCAGCAGGACTTCATTTTATTTTATACGTATTTTAAAACGTGCTGCAGATTGCAGGAGACACTTTTCTTTTCTGTATCTTTGAGGATGAAAGCTCACTGATGCAGAGAAAACACCTGCGAACAACAACATGGACGCATTCACACACACACACACACACACACACACACACACACACACACACACACACACACACACACACACACACACACTCAGGTGGACTGGAGTGTGACGCAGAAGGAGCAGAGCCTGAGCATCCGTCAATCTCTCCCCACAACATCCCTGAGCTTCAAAGCGCGGCCCGATGGGCAGGACGTGAGGAGAGAGAGCACGCCAGCTCATGTGGTGTTATCTCCTGCAGCTGTCTGAAGCAGCTCCACACTTCGGTCGGATCGATGCGATCTCACACTGTATACCAGATCGGGCTGTATTGTATGTGCATCGTGCATGCTGCTTTTCTCTCTGTGTTTGTTTATAATAATTTAAGTGCTTCATATTTAATCTCCCCCCCCTGAGAGAAAAAACACCTGCTGCGTATCAAATGAAACTCACAGGTGCATGGTGAGTTCAACACAGCATCAACGTTAATTACTGATCCAGAGACAGAACTGGCCAAAGGCCACAGAAAATATCTAGAAAGTTTGAATGATGTCTTATTACACACAATCATTAAGTGGATTTCATGACAGTAGGAGAGTTGGGTCCAGCGGACTGCTTCCTCCATCCCTTCCAGTACTTCCTTGTTCATCTTCAAAGTAAATCCTCGTGGAGGTTTCGTGCAAAGTTTAGCCTTTGAAACCTTTGACAAGTAATTTCCTCGACTGCGTGCCACCTTTGTTTTCTTCTATCAAAAAACAAAAACTGTCCTAGAAATGCTAGTTGTAAAAGATAGCTAGTCATGCTGCTACCTAGCTAGCTTGCTCCTGGCAAATACAATCAAAATTGCAATGACACACGAAGGATTGGATGCTGCTGTGACCAGGCTCTTTCAGCACCCGTGGGTGCTTTCAGACTGAACGCAAAGCACGTTTTCATCCCAATGTATTTGTGTGAATTCACTCCCAAGAACGTTTTGCCATCTGTGTGTGTGTGTATGTGTGTGTGTGTGTGTGTGTGTGTGTGTGTGTGTGTGTGTGTGAAAGAGACAGCTCTGACTCAGACAGGAAGTCAAGTTGTTTCCCTTGTTTTGCTCCAGACCCTGTCGCTGATGCTGTCTCTGTACTTTCATGGAGTCTTGCAGCTTTGGGAAATATAGAAACATTTAAAACCTGAACGTCTCCACCTCAGTTTTTGCTTTGTGCAGCAAACCCACATGTGTGTGTGTGACTCCTGTAAATGCAGTCACGCAGCCTCCAACATGTTCTGTATGATGTCAACACACTTTAGATAATATTATGGTATGTTTCCCATCCTTTGAGGTGGTAATCTTATACTTTCTGTAACAGATAGTGTGGCTGGTATGTTCCTTTGTTTCCTGCTCATCCCATCTGCCCACTTCTACTAATCTCAAATCTAATTGTAGTCTAAAATGACATCACTTCCTGTTCACCAGACTCGAGTTATGAGACAGTACAGCACAACAAATACACATAAATATAACATGTTCACCAAGTTGATGTATGTTTTAATCAGTAATACATGAACCAGACGTGTTGGTGTTAAAAGGGTGCAGATAATTAGTTTTAGACACGCAGGGAATCAATAACCCTTCTCCCTGGCGACTCTCTACATTCCTGTTAATCAATTTCTATTCAGAAAATCATTATCAATCCCATTTTTCTGATTTACTTCTGAGAAGAAGCGTAAGAAAAAATTATATCCTCCGGCATCTCCTGTTGACGAGGGATTATGTAACACTGAATGTGTTTGTGCTCGAGTATAATGGAAAAAATAAATAATGTCAGAGAGCAGAGACGCTTCGAAACCTCCATTCAGGGGAGCAAGAAGCTTATAGAACAGGAACGCCCACGCAACGCAACGCTGGAGAGCCGATAAGACGCAAACCCAGTGTGTCCACAATTACTAAAACACTAGTGCAGTCCAGTATCGAGTATCGCTGAGAACTGCTCGTCCGAACAAGACATGTGTGAAGACATGCAGACAGAGAGAGAGTCCTGCAAGAGCAGTTAGATCAGAGGTAAGGTAGAGACTTTAACGTCAATCTCCATTACGTTTAGAGGGAAATGTATTTCAGGATTTGTCCATCATTGACCATCCTCCCCATGCAGACTAGGATTATTAATCTATTTGTAAAATGTGATCCGGGATAGACAATGGAGTGTCAGAAAGGCTTGTGTTCAGACCGTCAGTGGCAGACAGCGTGTTGTTGGTGGTGTTGAAGGGTAATAAAGACGACAGCAGCTCCTGGTCACATCAGGCAGGTTCACACTTTAATGCTGTTTAATGAACTATCAGCAGACTGATGTAAACACTTCACTTTCCCTCGGTGGATGTTTGTTTGGTGGCTCGTTCAATAAACTAGGTTGCAGGAGAAGACGGGTTCATGTGTGTAGATGAGAGAAAAAGGACACGTTCATTATTAAATTAGTCTCCTTCAAACATCACGTGAGATCAGAAGCACTTTTAGGTTCTCCAGAGACTGAAAGACGAAATGTCACCGCTTCCTCTCTCTGTCCTGCGGCTCTGCTGCTAAATGAAAAGGACATTGTGCTAGTGGAGAAATGATCGAGGCTGTCAGAAGTTAGTGAAATGAAATAAGTCCGCTGTTTGAAAAGGTCAGAGCTGCTGTTCTTCTTCATGTCCTCCTTTCAAAGGTAATTTTCATGAAGCATGATATAATTACTTTGTCCTTATTGCTGGACAGTTTATTACACCGATTATTTTGACAAAAATAATTCCCAGTGAAGGTCCACGCACGTGGGGAGTTTGCTCAGTTGTCATGGAGATGGATCTGTTGCCATGCGAGCTCAGTTGCACTTTTACAACTTCCTGTCTGTGTTATCTTAAGAATTAAGCAAGAAGCTCTGAAGGCTCATTCTCGCCCCTGAAAACAGAAGTTAGATAACATTTCCACTCAGGGTACACTTAAAAACCTTTAATCTAAGCTTTCAAACATCTTACATGGTCTTCATCACTGGAAATATCTTGCATATTTGATTTTAGACATTTTCTATTTATGCTTCTGGAACCAGTTGGTCTTTGCCTTGTACACTTGTTCAGTGTGTTGAGATGATATAAAGTGCTTTACAACACATGTCATTCACACAGAGCCAGAGGCTACCGTTCCAGTAGTGTAACCATTCACACACACTCACTTACTCAAGATATGCTGACTGCAGGGGCCGGGGACCGAACCACCGACCCTCCACCTCCTGAGCCCCCCCGCTTGACTGCATGTTATATGAAGAACACGCTTCTAAACCATTGTTTAGCTTCTTTACATGCAGTACAATACAAGTACTTTACTTAAAGTAAAAATAACTGAATATTTGAAGAACTGTTTTTGTTTTTGCATTCGTGATGTCGGTTAGATTTGGTTTGGTCTTTGGAATATTAATCCATCTTCGCTCACTCGTTGTTCCCTTTTCTCACCCTCAGATGTGCAGAAACTACAGTTTTCTTATCGGCCATGAGCAGCAGGTCATCAGGTCATCAGGTCATCAGATCATCAGATCATCAGATCAGCAGGTCATCAGATCATCAGATCATCAGATCATCAGGTCATCAGTTTATCAGGTCATCAGGTCATCAGGTCATCAGGTCATCAAGTCAGCAGGTCATCAGATCATCAGGTCAGCAGGTTATCAGGTTATCAGGTCATCAGATCATCAGGTCATCAGGTCATCAGATCAGCAGGTCATCAGTTTATCAGGTCATCAGGTCATCAGGTCAGCAGGTCAGCAGATCATCAGGTCATCAGATCATCAGGTTATCAGGTCATCAGGTCATCAGATCATCAGGTCATCAGATCATCAGGTCATCAGGTCAGCAGGTCATCAGGTCATCAGATCATCAGGTCATCAGATCATCAGATCATCAGGTCATCAGGTCATCAGATCATCAGGTCATCAGGTCATCAGATCATCAGTATCGGCTTTAAAAACATCCATATTGTGCATTAAAATCCAACGTCTGCTCAGGAATGTATCTTCAGGATGAGATCTTTCATTGCTTTAGATCCCTTTCACTGATTTCTCATATCTAACAAACTCTGTCAAACTACTGAAGTAAGAAAAAGAGATAGAAACATTGTCCTTGTGACTTGTAAGAGACATGAAGTCGTAAAATCATCTTTTATTCTCTTTGAACTGCATTATTTTTCGAAAGAGGAACTTCCTCCTTTATAAGTTGTAATTCTGTAAGTTCTGTAACTCGCTGTGGTCCTGCTACAAAGAAAACGTGCAGATGTATTTTGCCGTATATAAAATGCAGTTCTTGGGAATATAAGCGTGTCAGAGTGAGATGATGTGTGCTGTTGAATAGTGTGAGACAATGCTGACTCAGTGCAGAGGTCTCGTTCCTTCTCTCTGTCTCCTCACATGAACTCACTCTGTTTGTATTCAGTCAGTGACTCCCGAGCAGTTATTAAACATCAGGAAGATCTTTAATATGTTTTATATTCTATTGCAATCTTTATTTATATCCTTCATTGCCTTTTCATTCTTATTTCTTTGTATCTTTAGATCTTTCCTTCATGCACACATCTCTATCATCTCAGCGAGCGTCTTCCCCTTCAGGGATCAATAAAGTTTATTTGATCTTTTCTTGCTTCTTCAGGGAAAGTTGGCTGAGCGTGAACTCTCTTTATCACTAATGTGATCAGACTCAGTCACAGCTAAATGAATTCAGCCTAATACAACCACAGTCTGCTGAACAGTGACTCAACGACTCCCCCGGAGCAGTCTGCTGTTTCTCTGACTTGCTCAAGGGCGCTCTGACGGTCTGCCTGAGGGCGGCAACGGTTCCTCATGCAAGTTTTACTTTGGCCATTTATATTTTTGGTTACAGTATCAGAGAGGAGAGGTTTCTCTGCAGAGTCGCAGGTCTCTCCACGAGCCTATTTCAATCATTCCAAGATCTAGATGCACTTTGGTGAAGACAATATTATCATAAATAATAAATGGAGCCACAAGAACAAAGTTAAACCATGTTTTTCCCATATCTGGATTTAGAGTTCTGCGTCAAGTGTCTCGCATATGAAGTGATTTAAACATACGCATTGAGCGTCACGGCATCACCACAATACCAGATGTATTCTGTGAGTCCCACATTATCAGGTATATCATGTGACTAACCTCAACTGTCATCAGACAACTAGAAACACCCGCAGCCGAAGAAGATTCCAGGTCTTACAGTCTCCACTATGCTATGCTATGCTAGCTACTTGCAGACTCTGCTGCTACATCACAACCTCCTAATGTGTTTTTGTGCTCAAGTAAAGTAAGTAAGTAATTTCCTGCATTTACTCCCAATCTCCATTCTTGCATCTTTCCACTGGTTTGCTGTGAGTTTTAGAATTGATTTTAAGATAACTTTTAAGGCTCTGCCGGGCCAGACTCCCAGTTATATTGTTAATTAATCTCTTATGAGCCACAGCGCAGCCTGAGATCCTCCGGCAGCGCTCTTCTAGCTGTAAACTGGTTTGTTTACCATTGGTGACTGGGGCCTATTCAGTCCGTGCACTTTAGCTTCCGGACTCGCCTCCCTTTACAAGCGTTTCAAAGAACTACGATGGCCTTGAGGGAATTTAGTTTGTCCATTCTGGGCTTCTGTAGAAACGTGGCTGTGCACAATGGAAGAGGACCAGCTCCCTATCTACATATGAAAACAAACATTCTCTGCCAAAGAAAATCCATTTATTTACATGAATAAGAGAAAGACACAGAGTTATCTGGTGGGACCATGAGTGCAAAGCAGTGACCACACCCAGGAGGGCATTTCTTAATCACTGCAGCAAGGTGACAAGTTAAACCAAGGAAAACAAGATGTGCAGCTGCTGGTGAGTCTTTAGTGTTTGCAATGGATTAGTTGCAAACAACTGCAACTTCCTGCTGCTTTTTATTTCCCCCCAAAATAGTTGCACAGTATTTCAGATCCTGTCAGTGTTAATAATTTGTGAACAGTTGTGGATTTTAAACTTGGTCGGGGGTCCTCCCAGTGCACTTCTGTCTTGCTGTGTTAATCGCTGTGTGAGCTCTGAAACTCAGTGAGGTGTAAAACACAAGCACAATATCCCAGCCTGGTCTGCCTGGTGGTTCACTTATATATAAGAGATTCCAGTCATACGTCATTATAAGTCCTTAACAAAGAGACTTCTCAACAACCTAAATCCTTAACATCCATTTATCAGATAACAGGAATGCACATTTTGTCTTGCCAATAAATTATTAAAAGATATAATCAAGATTTCTTGTCACATTTGTTTTTCTCGCTGAAAATGTTGAGCCAGCCTCAGTACTCTTCAGATCTGTCGTCACACTCACAGCTGAACAAGGCTTCCTTCTTTAGGGTGTAAATACAGCAGCGAGCTTCGGGAAGAACTTCCCTCTCTCCGGCAGAAACAGGAACAGTCGTAACCACGGTTCCATATCATTCCTTCGTAAGAAACTCCAAATCTTCTTTTGATGGCATTTCTTGTCTTTTTTGTAAACAGTCCAGTTAGGGACCTCGGCACAGAACTATTTGTACGCAGCGTGTTGTACGCGGTGTTGTGAGGGCAGCAGTTTAAGTCAGCATGGATGCAGACTCGCTGTTGGAGGGTTTAATAACCCACTTCTTCTTCCCACTAATTGGTTTGGATGGCATTTAATATGTTGGACCCTCCACGCAAACTAAGTGGAAGGAAGTAGGGAGAAGGTGGAGGGTTGGAATTCAGCCTAAATCTTAAGAATGAAACACAGTCAGAACTCCTTTCCATAGTTTAACTTCCACCGTAAAACTGTGCAAGAAAACACACACACACACACACACACACACACACACACACACACACACACACACACACACACACACACACACACACACACACACACACACACACTACTTGGCTTCAGTCTGACCTCCACAGCATGACATTTCTCCAGACATTCAAAAGTGAATTTCTCATTAACACTGATGACATTTAGACTTTTTGGGGTTGGCTGCTCTTTAATAGCACACGCTGTATCAATAATTTACAAGCGCAGATGAGATTTGCATCTGGGGCCAGATTCAGATGAATGAACATGGTGCTCATCTCAGGACGTCTCCGCATGTGAACCTGGAGTCGGACTCTTTAATAATGCAGAGTTTACTTTAAGTTTTTATTTCTGAAACCAGAATAATTTACCCACCACTGATTCCAAATTGGTGATTAAGCTCTGAATTACTTTTTTCCTATTAAATATTATATTAAGTTTCTGTCACTGTGTGATCTATTTGGAAAAAAAGGAATAAATGGACGTTTGGGGAAGTACGCCTGTTCCTTTTTAGATTAAAGACCGATACCGCTCATGTCTGTGTGTTTGGTACGGCGCTGAGGCTGCGACCTCACACTCGTGCTTTGAAAGGCAGAGACCCACCCTGCATGTAGGACATGCTCACGCCACACATCCAGACGACCATATGCACATGGCTCATGCAGATGCTGTCATGATCGTGATTTTGTATATCCTGTTTTATTTGTGTGTTCACTCCCCCTTATGTCATGTCTAGTTGTACTTCCTGTCTGTGTGTTTGCCCCCTGTGATTGTTCATTTGTTACTCCTGTGTCCGTTCACCTTGCCCTTGTGTTTTAGCTTGTCTCCCCAGCTGTGTCTCGTTCCCCTCGTTTAGTGTCGGTGTGTATATCCCTGTCTGTCCCAGTGTTCCTTGTCAGTTCGTCATCTAAGTGTCACCCTGGCAGATGTCTCCTCGTGCTTCCTCGTGTCATCCTGGTTTGTCTTTTCAGTTTACTTTTTACCTTTTGTATTTTTGTTATTTTGTAAGTTTTTTGGAATAAAGCCCTCTTTTTGTTAACTTCCTCGTCTGCCGTCTTGCATTTGAGTCCTCACCTTTTCCCCACCGTGACATATGCTTGTTTATCCAGCCAGTGATGCGTTCAGGGAGCGGATTGCTTCAGGATAAGTTGTGGAAGCAATTAAAACGAAGGGGCCCGGCTGCTGCTCTAACAAGTCCCGACTATTTGCTGTCCTGGCTGCACAATTTAACTTGTCTACACATCTTCTGTCACAGACTGAAAACTCATATCAGACTCCACATTGATAAAATATAAAAAAACCACCAAAGAAATAACATTTCTATCTCCTATTCTTTGTCTCTAAATGTCTTTGACTTGCACTTCTTGGGCTTGTACCCGCACTGTTGAATGCACTTCTTTTAAGTCTCTTTGGATAAAAGCGTCTGCTGAATAAGTGTAATGTAATGGAGCTGATTAGCGTAGCTTAGCATAAAGACTGGAAACAGTTCAAAAGTTCCTCATATAATCCCATTTGTAGAGCTGTCAAACCACCAGTATAACTCTTTTTGTTTTCAATGTAACTAATACAAAAACCACAAATGTAGAAACTTAAACTTTAAGATTCTGAATTCGACCAAATGGAGGACACAGCTTTACAACACCTCGTCAGTCAGAGCCTGCTGAAACGTCTATTAGAGGAAACTTTGGAACCAGAAAAGGCACAAACTAAAGCTGCAGACACGAGTGACAAATCGCCTCCTTTAGCCGAGATCGTATCTGAAAGGATGAGAATCTCATCTTCCCGCTTCTTATATTGACTATCAAAGTCGGCCTCTCTGCCGTCGGGCTGTAAATGCACGACAAACACAATCAGAGCGGCTCAGGGGGATTCCAGGGCAGATTCGGCATGATATTAAAGGTCATCTCATTTTGCTCTGATTAACTAACTCCCTTGTCTTTTATACTCTCTCAAGGCAATAAATCTTTTCACCCTGCTTTCCTGCGAGCTCCTTCTCATACTCTCACACATACAGTTTTAATCAATCTTCTGCCTTGAGACTATAATGGTCGGATGTGTGTGAATCGCTCCCCCCTCCCCCCTTGGAAATGTTACGGTGATGGGATATCATTCTTCTCATTCCCCAAAGTGAAACATAATTAGTTCAAGTCTAAATACTGAGTGTTTGTATGGAGGAAATCCCTCTCAAAGCTCCAGTGTAATCAGTCCTGGCTGTAAGTTCCCTATACCTCCTCTCCATTACGCTTGATGACTCCGAATATGCATCTTGTTGAAAGGCTTCTCACAGTGAAGCCTGCAATTCATTCGAAGGAGTCAATGAGACTCAAATAGTCCCTCGGACAAAAATCAATAGCATTGTGAAGGCTGTGCTTGTGGTGAATTATGGTACATCGATGGTGTTTATCTTCAGAGCTGGGGAAGGAAATTCCTACATGCCATTCACAATTCATGAACTACTCTGTATGCCCATCAACTTCAGTGTTCCTACACGTTACTGGTGTTATCCTGGTAAATATTGTTTCCCACATTATCTTTGTATAATAATAAGCTTTATTTGTATAGCACCTTTCATACAAGAATTGCAGCACAAAGTGCTTCACAGCAAAAACATAACAATTAGTACAAGGACAGAATAAGAGCATTTACAGTACAACAATCTCAGTGTTGATGTACATGAGTCTGAAGTTCCATTATACAAATAGCAGAATTAAAATAGTATACAATAACATTGTAAATCATGCCTAGTTTCCGTATCTGTGCCGTACTTAACGACCCTACTGCTGGGAAACCACATTCATCACCATTCTTGTAAATGTTTTAAACTATCAGAGTCATATTTTGAAAGCATGAGATCAACAATGCTTCCCTGAGGCCCTTCAGCTGGTTTACTCCCTTCGGTTAAAGCCAGTTCTTCTCCAATACATATTCATCAGAGAAACTTCCTCTTGTTCCCGTGGTGAAACAGTCTATTTGATCTCAGGCTTTTCAAAAATACACACTCTGAGATTCATCTGTTACCTTTATAAAAGGGAGTAAACACACATTACGTCGTGTGCACAGTTGTTGCTGTTCCTGCGTGTTCCTCGGCTTCACATCATTCCTTTCAATACAAACCAACATGTTTGTTCTGTAAGATACAGATCACCATCAGGACCTTCTCCTCAGACCAAGGCTTAATAATCTATCTGCACTAAATGTGTTCATTACTTTTTTGAGATATCTTAATAAACTATCGGTGAAAGTATTTCAATTTGAAATCGTACACGTCATTGTGGCCCTTGGGAAGACGTCCATGACACACCGGCAGGGATAAAGATTTCAGAGAGCATCCATCTTCAGATGCACTTAATGTGAGTGTTTTTCCAGTGCTCTAGAATATCCATCAGTGTGTGTGTGTGTGACTGTGCATAACGTCTCTTCCTGGTGCAGGTAAACAGCTCTTGTTAGAAGCAGATTATTGTGATGCTTCCTTATCTCTCAGATTCCTCCCTGAGGCAGGTCCTTCCCCCGAGGCTCGCCTGCCAGCCTCGCCTTCCTCTGACTTTCCCGCGCCTTGTGTCCTCTCATCATTTGTGACAATAACACAATGGCTGTTGAAGAGCTAGATGATAGCGTAATCACATGTTGCCTCGGGAAGCTGCGCACACGTCCGGTCTCTGGTGGCCGCGGCAGATAACCGAGTGTGTTCCTCTCAAAACAGTCGCCGCCATGCAGATTGTGCTCGCTGTTGAAGTGGCACTTTATCTTGCAGCGCGGTGAAGAGTCACGCCGTGAAATTCACTTGGCTTTTACTGAGATTTGATGAATTTCGTTTTCATGGCAATATAAAACACTGATCTTGTGCGATTTCACAGTGAAAAATGAGTTTGACTGGAGTCACAAGTTCTCAGCTGTCGTGATGTATTGGATTACAAGCGTTATCTCAGTATCTGCTCTCAGAGATACAAGGCAGCAAGAGTTTCACTGTGAAATGTGGTTTCATTCAGACGCCATGAGCCTGAAGGCCAAACAAATGCTGCAACTGTTCGGTCCACCTCAGTGTCTGGTTCATTTGAGTCTGATATGTGGTGAGAGATTCAGGGCTCTCGAACCCTCTCAGAAATGGAGGACGTTGTTATGAGTGAGTGATCCGTATGAAAAACCTCAATCTTAAGACAACTGACATTTTTGGAGTTGTATCTGATTGTTGGATCCATGAATAGAGGATTCACATGCACTATTCCAATGATTGATAGGTGATAAACGCCAAGAAACACAACACCAGTAAAAAGCAGGGACGAAGAAATCTCAGCATAATACATTTGTTTGTTTACAAAATTCCTCTTCCTCCTCCTCCTGGCATCTCTGCCCTCAGCCTCGACGGAAGAGAAGTAGGAGAGTGAGGTGTAGGAGGAGATGAAAAGTGACAAATTGATCTTTAAAACGGGGTGTTATATCATCAGTGGCTGACGGCAGAGGTTGTAAAGTCCCGCTGCACTCTGGACCGGCAGAAGCTGTAATCTCCGTTTAATGGGAGATGTTTTCTGGCTTTCTCTTCTTTCCTCTCCTACTTTATTCCTTCATACATCATTCTGTTCTCAACTCCCTTCTCCCTCTAACCTTCCTTATCTTCAGTCTCGTACCTTTATTCCACCGTTTGTCCTCGCTCCCCTCCCTCCCTGCGCAGCTACCTAACCCTCTACTTTCACTCCACCACTCGCTCCATCCCATCCTTCAATTTAGCTCTGCTTCCATTTGTTTCCTCCTTCCCTCCCCCGACGATTACAGTAAATCAAAAGGGTGAGGCAAAGAAACCTCAATCAGGCAGCCACAATGGGACATCTGTGTGTGTGTGTGTGTGTGTGTGTGTGTGTGTGTGTGTGTGTGTGTGTGTGTGTGTGTGTGTGTGTGTGTGTGTGTGTGTGATGCAGACACAAACACACAGAAAAACACAAAATTGGAGAGTAACACACAAACACTTGAACACTCACACACACCACCAGGACGAAAACATCCAATTCAAACCCACTGACAAGCTGATAAAAAGCCAATCACACACACACACACACACACACACACACACACACACACACACACACTCACTCAGGGAGTCTTAATCAGTGGGATGCGACAGAGAGAAGGGGAGTGCTGTGGGACTGTTAGGAGGACTGTACCTCACCAGTACAGGCAGAGCAACCTGCAGATGAGCCTTTGGACAAATGTAAACTTCTCTTCGAACACACACTTCAGTTAGTCAACAGAAAATAACTGGACAATAACAGTGTGTGTACTGCAGAGCATTCGGGCAGGATGCAGATACACACACTGAATCAGGGGTTTTAGAAAAGTCACACTGCTGTCAATCAATTTCAGATTTGAATTCCTCGTCTTGTATTTCATGGCTCCACTTGTCGTGTTGAAGCTGCTTATTAGTCTTATTTTGATAGGAAAAATATGCATTCGAGAATCTTTTGGAAAAATGAAGGAATGAGTTGATCTGATATTATTTAAAATGAAATATTGTGAGCCATGTTAGTTACTCGGTGCCTTTATTGGTGCATGTTTTGCAGCTGCTGCGGAGGTGAACACAGTCTGACAGTCTGCCATGTGGCTTTAAGCTTTATTAAATCAGAACAGGTTTTACTGCCTCTCTTAATGATCTGCTGGCACTGAGCAGCTTCACTGGATGGAGGTTGAGTGTTTTGCTCAAGGGCACCTCAACTGTGCTGATGAAGTATCCATAATGCCATAATGTTCTCCGAGCAGACAGAATGGATTGATCTGGGATAATATTACCTAAATATATATATATTTGCATTATTATAGTGTAAAACCTCTCTGCATTACGTGGCTTTACTATTGATATTGTACTTGAACATGTAATATGCAGTATTGTGTTTGAGGCAGCTCCCTGGGCTCTGGTTGTGTGTTCACATAGGAGATAAAACATAATTAGAGTAAAGGATTAATTAGGATTAGCTGGAGAACCCTGGAGGATATATGGCTAGATGGAGTGACCTTACAAACCCCAGTGGGTACACTGTCAGGGCTCTTATTTGTTTATTTTATCGTACAGCGATTTATTTTGTGTTTTCAAATCTGAATGTTCTTAATGCTGAAGTGGATCTTCTGCTTAATGTACACCCCCTCCCTTATAGAAACCCACATGGCTCTGACATGCCCTCTTCTGCATGTCCTCCCTCGTTGCTCGTCGTATTTTCCTTTTCCTCTTCTTCTTCTCTCTCGTCCTCGCTGCCCTCTTGCTCTGGCCGCTCTCTGCTAATGAGGCTGACACGGTCTGCGTCTTCAGGAGCCAGAGGCCCGGCCCCCGCCTCTTCTGCTGTCTTTAAAAGAGCTGTGGGACACATTCAAACACACACTCTTTGCACAGCTAGCAGAGAGGTGATTATTAAAACAAACGTAATTGTTTTTCCTGTTATGCTGAGCTTTAATTTAAAGAATGGAACACATCATCGTGACTGTGATATTATATTAATATATATGTATATTAAAGCCCTTCAGCCCTGTACATAGAGGATAGAGTCAACAACACAATATTTGCAAAATGCTCCAACATACATTAACAACAAGCTTAGATAACACGTCGTGTAATTTATATACGACGCGCGCTTCCTGCTGGATTTCATATGGAACTTTTGCGCATGGGTGGGCAGACTCTGTGAGAGATTGAAATGAGTTTCTTCACACTTAACTGGCTTTCAGTTGACTCGGCATATAAGAATAATGTTTTACGGCAGATAGCAGCCTATTGGAACCCAATGCAGAGGAATGAGGCAATGTAAGCGTGATAAATGTCCTCTTCAAACACCTCCACTGCACAGCGGTTTATATCGTTAATGGTGCAGAGCCTTCCTTTTGGGGAAAACAGATTTAACTTTAAATTAAAATTAAACATTAAAGTGTGACATGACGTAAATGTTTAAACACATAATATATAGTTTTCTTCAGCTGAGGGTCTGGTGACGTTGTGAAATAGTGTAATTAAAACCATGAAAAACACTGAATAAAGCAGTTTTCTGCGATAACTTAAGATCCAGATGTTAAAATATGTAGTTTAAAACGACCAAGATCTAAAAAATTACAGATTTCCCCAATGTAAATACACAATACAACATATATAACAGTCGTTTTTAGACACTATAATGCGGAAAATCTGACTTTTATATGAATATTTTCACAATAAATCTTATTTTCAGTGCAGACCTTCACTTTGCCTGGCACGTTTTTAAACAGCTAACAGCAGAGGAAGCCTAATAGGAGATGTTCACATCTCTAATTTACAATAGGCCAGTCAATGGACATGTAGTGATATAATATGGTTAATATGGTTTGGTGGAATCTATTGGCAGGCTTATTATCTTCTAACAACGATCCATCTGAGCTGTCAGAAACACCAGTGGTCCAGGCTCCTCTTCTTCACACACACCTGGCTCTACTGATCGGGCCGATACAACAAAAAAGTGTCAGTCTGAAGTTGATTGATGTATTGATATTTTGCTTGTCATCAAGGTCCAGCAACTCACCCTGAAGGCCGTCGTGTCACACAGTGTGTGTGTCGCTCGTGTTATAAACATGGTGTGACAGCGTCTGACCTTCAGGGGTTCCAGTTACTGACCACTGTCTCCAGAAGCCGCCGTGTCCAAAACATCTGGTTTGGTCACTTCTGAAGCCCCCTGAGGCTTCGGATGGTAAAGACTATTGTCATGGGTTAAAAAGGGAAAGCGTTTTCTAGGTTCTGGGACTGTTTGGGGCACACATGGTCTTTTGCAGGAACCATGTGATTCATGCTCACATGAAGGACACTGTGCTGATTTAGTCGTATTCATGATCTTCTCAGAGTACTGTACTACAGTGGTCCCCAACCACCGGTCCGTGGGTCATTTGGTACCGGGCCGCACAGAAAGAATGGATAAAAACATATTTTATTTTGAAAGAGGTTTTATTTTGAAAATGACCAGATACATCCGTCTGTGCATCTGTGTCACTTATCACATATCAAGACCAGAGGTCAAGACGCTCGTCCCAGTCAAACATTAAGCCCTCAAGCAACAATGAGTGGAAAACAAACGTCTTTAAGAGACCCAATGAGGAGACAGAAGACGACTTCCAAGACAAAGAAAGCTGCATTTAAAAGACAATATCAGGAGTCCTACTTAAAATACGTGTTTACCGCTACAGGTGATTCTCATGCGCCGCTCTGCAGAATACACAGGCTCGCACATGAGGCAACGAAGCCTTTAAAACTGCTTCGGCACCTGGAGACCAAGCACCGTACTGTACCTCTACACTTCAATCTTTAACATTCAGTTCATCAATTACTGGAAAAATGGTACTAAATATCGATATATTGAAGGTATTGACGTCGGAGTTGGAGATCCCAGTATCGTGACAACAACACTCTACATACCGGTGTTGTCTTTAAATAGTTTGTATTGCAGAGGAGAAACCATGAAATAAAGAAGTTTGTTATAAACCTTATAGTTTGTCAGTTCCTCTGCAGACTCCTACACCCGAACAGACGCTCTGTGTGCGGTGATGCACTATATTTCTCGGTTATATAATTATTGCACTTGATTGACACTCTCCAATCTGCGGGGGATTTCTGCCCTGCAACGGCATGCCGGGGGCGGAGAGGGAATCCCCATGTGGCCAACACAGCTGTCAATCAAATCTTTTCAACATGAAAAGTCCCTGAAATATTCGTCTCCACATAGGAACAGGTAACAGTTGCAACAACAGGAGAGGAATGAGCAGAAAAGCCACCTTAAATAGTTTATATAGTGCACACCTGCACGCAATATAAACTCCTTTCAGGACATTTGGGATGTTTAGGTGCATTTAGTCCAAGCAACAGTGGTATTTCTCCAACCCCGTGACTCATGACTAATATTCCTTAGTGTGAACTAACTGGACCAGACTAAGACACATTACGTCAGACGATGTGATCATTGTGTCAGACAGCATGTTGAGCCCTGCGTATCATGCAAGGACAACTGGCCAGTCAGGATAAGGTAGAGACAGACTTTCTGTATCAACAACCACGACGCTTTAGGTGTTACAGAGCACTTGTTTCCAATTGGAGTCGAGGTTCTGGCCCCTTTGACAGAAGTAGGTCTAATATTCAATCTTCTTTTAGCTCTATTTGGGTCTCCACCTTCTCCTGAGGGGAATATCTGGCTCTTTAGGAGCTACATGTGCCACGTTTTCTAGCTAGCTAGTTGCCTACTCTTTCTGGTTGTCGTTTAATGCTTGAAATAACTAATATGTGTATATATGTATATATATATATATATATATATATATATATATATATATATACTATATATATATATATATATATATATATATATATATAGTGATAATTCTGTGAATTCATCACTTTGTGCAATTATTTTCCGTGTTTAGGTATCTAGTTACTGATGACAGTAATATTTGTCATCAGTAATATTTGATTTAGCAACATTAGTTAACCACTGATAAAAACATATATATTATATCATATCATATTCAGTGATCCTTGTGTTCATCATGGTCATAACTAAAGCATCGATAACATAGAGCTTCTGTTTAATATATTGTTTCACTGACACCTCGTTTATTCACTCACCTGGTGAGAACCGGTGAGTGATTTCATTTCGCTGGCTCGATGTCTACTTACTGCTAATAAATAAACACACAGAGAAACAGACACACTAACACCCCATGGCAACCGAGCTCAGTCATCAGTGCAGACAAATGAGCCTATCTGAACCTAAACACACACACACACACACACACACACACACACACACACACACACACACACACAGACACACACACACACACACACACACACACACACAGACACGCATCAGTTATTTTGCTAATCCAAATATAGATTTTTTTTCTGATCCTGGTGGGTAGTTCAGGGAATCAAAACACTTCACCTGCATATCTGTGGAGCTGAGAGACGCTGCGTGAGAGCTGCTGGTGCTTCGTACTGATTCACACTTTGACCTAGAAAGCAGTCAACAGCGTACGCTGAGGCTGCATGACACTTAAAGGTTCAGTGTGTAAGATGTGCCAGAATTTAAACTTAAAACATTAAAACAATGAACTAACATTATCAACAGAGTGTGAAGAGGTAACAGTGTTGAGACGTCGACGCTGCGCTCCGTCCTGTGTGTAATACCACTTGTTCCTCTAGAGGCGATAGTGAGTCACTGTAGCGCCTGCCCTGCGTGTGTGTGTGTGTGTGTGTGTGTGTGTGTGTGTGTGTGTGTGTGTGTGTGTGTGGCTGTAAAGCTCATTCATACATACATGCGTTCAATTTATTATCATTATTTTGCTCATTTGGTCTTTTTCACTGAAATCTGCAGTGGACTCAGTTCTCTCCCCGACGTTATTATCCTTTAATCTAAGTTTTCATGTCTCTCAGTTGATCATTTATATATATAAACTAAATGTTTTTGACACCAGCTGTACATACATCTGCAGTTCATTTATGACCTTGAACATTTACCTAATTTCTTATGTTAAAATGAAGCAGGAACCTTTTCAAACTCAAATATCTTGGCCCGTAAACGGTATCCTTCAGGTTTGTTGGCAGAACACTGACATACACACGTGAGATCAATGCCAAGAATCTGTAACACCACCAGCTGGCATCCTTCCAGCCACATCCAGCCAGCTGGGTGGGTGGGGTTAAGTGGGGAAGTAGCAACGTACTTGAAAAGAAAAGGGTTCATTGGAGTTATTTCAACAGTAGAAATGTATCTTTCTTTCTTATTTTCATAGTTTTAGACATTATATCTATCAGCTATGAAAACTATTATTCACCAATTTAATTGCTGAGATCTGGGAACAACAGAGTCCAACAGTTATGGGGTATCATCAGTAATCAGTTTATTTGCATTGAAAAACTGCATCCAGAACTGTTTCCTTATGCTTTATTTATAGACATGTTATTCATCAGACGTGACTATAAATACATACAAATATGTACATATGTATATGTACAAATATGTACAGAAAGCTCAAGAATACAGTAAAGAAAAAAAGAAAAAACTCAACGCAACAACATCTGAAACAGACAGACGACAAAGAAATACAAAAAAATACAAAGAGATACAAAGAAATACAAAAAAATACAAATTAATACAAAGAAATACAAAAAAACACAAAGAAATACAAAAAAATACAAAGAAACACAAAGAAATACAAAGAAATACAAAGAAATACAAAAAAATACAAAGAAATACAAAAAAATACAAAGAAATACAAAGAAATACAAAAAAATACAAAGAAATACAAAAAAATACAAAAAAATACAAAGAAATACAAAAAAATACAAAGAAATACAAAGAAATACAAAGAAATACAAAAGAAAATACAAAAAACAAAGAATACAAAAGAATACAAAGAAATCAAGAATACAAAAATACAAAGAAATACAAAAGATACAAAGAAATACACAAGAAAATAAGAAATACAAGAATACAAAAAAATACAAAAAAACACAAATAAATACAAAAAAATACAAAACCATTGTTGTGTTTTAGTGTGTTTTATGCAGATATAGGGCTTGGATTTGGAAATATTCTCGCAATTTTAGCACATTGAACTGTACATGTCTTGTTCTTTAACATCATATGTTTATTGCTTCTCAATACAATAATTCCCGGTCCGAAGACGTTCCCCATTCAAGCAATCTGCACAAACTATTCAAAGTTTCACTGAAAACTTTTTGATATTTAACGAGAAGAAAAAGCCAGCGTGAATGATCTACCATTTGTAGTGTGACTTGTAGAGCACTAATGTAGAGGAGAAGCTAATGGAAGTGCTGCCAAGGTTTCATGCAGGTACGATGTGAGTCACTGTCTAAGGCAAATAATGGATGAGGCTCCAGAACCTTTCTGCATGCTGCTCGCTGGCACTTAGCACACCAAAGTCAGTCCCTTCGACTGCAAGTGCAGATAATTGGTTTTGTTACAAAAAAATCACCCGGAGTGTCTGGCTGCAAACCATATTGTGCATACATGTGGGGACAGTACAGTTCTGAGGTTTGATGAATTGGTCAGCATGATGAATCCTCAAATGTGTCCGTTTTTCTGAGGAGCGCCTTCACTTTCATTTTGCAAGCATTGCAGGACAAAAGAAGATTGTGTCAGGGGACAGCAGGTCAGTGACACCAGCAGCATCCAGAACTTTCTTCAGGTCAGCAGCTGTATTGCTCTGGCAGTGGCAGGGCTGTCTGAGCTCAGGGCAGAAGGAATCCGTGATGTGTTGTTGCCTGCTGAGCCGCCCGGAAGATACTGATGCAAGGAGATGTCGCCTGCTGCTGTGACACACACACGAAGGGGCGAGAAGTTATCAATGGCCGAGTTTGTTTTCTCCTACACAAGTTGGGTCGGGAAATGAGTTTTTAAGCACATTGCCATGAAATCACTGAATCACTGATGTTGCTCAGCAACCTTAACAAACCCCATGTATGTGTGTGTACCGGGTGCTGCAGGCAGCAAACATCTATTCATTGATCTGTTCATGATGATCGACAACATACTGTCCACCAAGCATGACATATACACATGTATATGCAAGCACACTCATAAACAAGATTCAACACATACACACATGCAAACACACACATACACATGGAAACACACACATACACACATGGAAACACACATACACAAACACACATACACACATGCAAAAACACACATACACACATGCAAAAACACACATACACACATGCAAAAACACACATACACACATGCAAAAACACACATACACATGGAAACACACACATACACACATGGAAACACACACATACACATGGAAACACACACATACACACATGGAAACACACACATACACACATGCAAAAACACACATACACACATGCAAAAACACACATACACACATGCAAAAACACACATACACATGGAAACACACACATACACATGGAAACACACACATACACATGGAAACACACACATACACATGGAAACACACACATACACACATGGAAACACACACATACACACATGGAAACACACATACACACATGGAAACACACACATACACACATGGAAACACACATACACACATGCAAAAACACACATACAAAAACACACATACACATGGAAACACACACATACGCATGTGCAAACACACACACACACAGACATTCAAACACACACACACACACATGCAAAAACACACATATGCAAAAACACACATACACACATGCAAACACACACACACACACACACACACACACACACACACATTCCATACCACAGGCAAATATGACAACACATATTAACAAACACATGTTGACAAATGCAATCAAAACAACAGACGTGCATGTACACACACTGTAACATGCATGAACACGCTCATTGGAGACACAGAGCAGAACATTAGTCGCCGGCCACAGATGGGCTCCCTCTCGACCTCTGCAGCGTCTGTGCTGTGAGGAAGTGACTCATCTGTTTGGCCTGAATATTTGCACCTACATTATGCAACATCGCCGCGCCGACTGTCCGTTTAGGACGATTTAACATCAAACAACGAGCGTTTAGTTTGGGTCACGAGCGTTGAACAGATACAATACAGGTTTAGGAGAACTCCAGGGCACAATGATAATATAAATAAATATACACAACATAGTTCATCAGCTCAGCCAATGAAGTGTGGACGTTACTAAAAGGCTTTTAGGCTCGAGAGAAGAAGAAGCTGGATTCTTAGCCACGCAAACATTTAGTAAAGGCAGAGCTTCTCTTATGGCAGAACTAATCTGAAGAGCTCAACATCAGTGGGTGGAGCCAGAGGACAGGTTCAGGTTCAACAAGGTTTAAACATCTCCGCAACGTTCCTCGACATAGAAACACATGTCTCTTAGGGTGTGTCCATATATGGCAGGACGCTGGGTAGCTCTTCATCGGCACATGGCTTTAAATACTACATCGCCCAAAAGCTTTAGCTGCCATGAACAGGATTGTTTACCGGCCGAGTAAAGATGAACAAAACTATCTTCAAAAGCTTCGGTCTTATATGGTTTGCGTTCCAAATGATATCTGTATAATTTACTTTAACCTCACTACATGTATTAATGCAAAGAGTTGTAGGAGCTGATTATATAAAGGAACCACTGTTGCCTAAAATAACCCTTGTGACGTCGTCCCTCCTTAGATAACTCATTTTCCACTTGGCTCTCTGATGCAACATGCTGCACTGCTCTGCCAGTGAGAACAATATGTATCTGGCAAAGATAAAAAAGCAACAGCTGACCTTCACCGCACCTTCTTGACCGGCATCCAAAATGGCCGCCCTCTTCAATATGTCACCTTGGCATAAAAGGACCGTCGCCACTTTGGCCTCAGTTACGCCGTCATTAGCAAACACTTGGATGATTAGCAGTGATTCCCCTTACGTTGCACGGTGCACCCACACAGATATACACACATACACACACAGAGACACACACAGACACACAACATGCACACACAGATACACACACATACACGCAACATGCACACACAGAGACACACACATGCACACAACATGCACACACAGTCACACACACATACACACACAGAGACACACACAGACACACAACATGCACACACAGACACACACACAGACACACAACATGCACACACAGACACACACACAGACACACAACATGCACACACAGACACACACACAGACACACAACATGCACACACAGAGACACACACATGCACACAACATGCACACACAGAGACACACAGAGACACACAACATGCACACACAGACACACACAGACACACAACATGCACACACAGACACACACACATACACACAACATGCACACCCAGACACACACACATACACGCAACATGCACACTCAGAGACACACACAGACACACAACATGCACACACAGACACACAACATGCACACACAGAGACACACACATACACACAACATGCACACACAGAGAAACACACATACACACAATATGCACACACAGAGACACACACATACACACAACATGCACACACAGAGACACACACATACACACAACATGCACACACAGAGACACAAACATACACACAACATGCACACACAGACACACACACATACACACAACATGCACACCCAGACACACACACAGACACACAACATGCACACACAGACACACACACATACACACAACATGCACACCCAGACACACACACAGACACACAACATGCACACACAGACACACACACATACACACAACATGCACAGCCAGACACACACACAGACACACCCTGTCCATGAAAAACATTGTGTCTTCTGTAGGCTGAGCTTCTGCAGGTCCATTACACTGTGTGGCTCCATCTGGTGCTGGATCATTAATCAGAACACTTCTACTGTCTGCTGCAAACGGCCTCTGCAGGTGTGTGTCTTCACCCTGCACACTTGTCATCCCGCGGTGTTCATGGTGCTGCTGTGGGGGAGAAAGATGGGAAAGGTCTGGAGGCGTCATGGCAGTCTCCTTGTATTGGGCAGAAGGTTGAGCTGAAAGCCTTGTGGGTCACAGACATGCAGCAGCAGCATGAGATTTCATGTACGGTCAAACCGATGCTGCAGGTGCTTCTACTGTCCCCGTGACTGAGAGCTCTGGAAATGTGGATCAGAGGAGGATGACGGATTCATAATTAGATCTCGGCCACATTCCTTGGAAATGTAAGAGTTCACCAACTGACATTTAACATTTGGGAAAATGGAAATAAGAAATATATTTTGGGACATCTTTTTCCCTAAAAAATTGAGACACAGAATTTTAAATTAATTAATGTAGGATTAGGATATTGGCCTTGTAAATATAATGTTTGGGGTTTTATTAGATCTTGGCGCCCCTATCTCATTCCACACTCCAGTCCAGTTGGTGGCGTTTACACCGCTAGCTGGTTTGCCAAGAAGAACAAGCAGAACAAGAAGAAGAAAGAAAAAAAAGAAGAAGAAGAAGAAGAAGAAGAAGAAGAAGAAGAAGAAGAAGAAGAAGAAGAAGAAGAAGAAGAAGTTTTAAAGAGAGGTTGTGTGAGGAGATTCAACATTACGGCTGTTACCCACATGAATATAATTTGTCTTAAAGGAATATAGAACATCTGAATGGCGTTAAACTCCTGACAAACAATGGAACAACACCTTCACCGGCTGGAAAGGAGTTGGATGAGATATGTTTAGTGTTTACAATCCTTTAGAGTCTAAAGATTTGTACACACTAAACTTAGTGTAGAACGATATCCTTTAACTTATCTGAAAATGTAACAATCATCACATATGGAAAATTGGTTTTCACTGCATCGAGACAAAACATTTACATTTACCTTTAGTAATAAATCTCTTCTCTATTCTACAGACAGACTGCTGCTGGTTTTCCATCTCACGAGTTAATTGGTGTTAACAGCAGTCACCTGGCCTCTCAGGTGTAAATCATCACTGCCTGATTAGCTGCTACAGACGCCAGCAGGACTCTGGATCATAAAGACTGAGCTGTCGACTTCTGCAATGTTTGTCTTCAGTCTGCATCCAAAACAATTAATACATTAATCACTGCTGTATTCATGACTTCATTGCTGTTCCAAGTCATAATCCTATATTCCTGATTTATAAATCTCCTCCCTTCTTGCAGTCGGGACAGGCCACGCTGCACGTCCTGCTGGGTGTCATATGTCCAGTGTCCTGAACTGTCCTTAGCTCCAAACGCTGCCAACGTTTCTGTGTTTGACTCCCGCTGGGCCAAGCCATGCTGAAAATGTATGCACTCACGATACTGTATGGTTCTGTAGTGTGTTGCAAGGGGAGAGGGACATGTGGACGAGGGGAGGGAGGTTAAGGTGGAGGGTAGAGAGCACATTGCTGATAAGATTAGTGCTACGTCATCCATCATCTGTCTCAGGGAAATTCCTCCTTCACTGCCCGGACAGAGCAACAGGAGCAAGACATGAAATGAGCACAGAGGAGGAGGAAGTGACGGCCGGAGATGAGCCAGGTGTTCACATACAGAGGAGACCACGTTCAAACTGTAGCTGACAGGGTCCAGCTTTTCCAATTTCCTGTGGTCAATCCACGTGTTTTTAATCAGAGGAAACAGCAAAGTGGTGCACAGGTAGTTACAGGTTCTGATCTGGCTGACAGTACTGACTGAAAACCACATCGAACACTTCGTATTGCACAGCTGCTGGACACATGGACAGGAGAATGAAAATAATAATAACCTCACGTTATCAGTTCTCAGTATTATTATTATATCCTACAGTAGACCTTTATCAGGCTTGAAATGCCAACATGTAATGTTAAAGTTATTGTGTGTCACTTCATGCTGGTGTTGCATAACTGCAAGTCAAGTTTTTTTTTTTTATAGACCACCTTCGCAAATCACAGATTTCCCTCAAAACTTGCAGTGAAGAAAATGGAAGAAACTTCAGGAAGAGGAGGGATAGTTTGAGTTGTCTCCTGTAATTTAAACTCATGTTTAAAGCTACAGTTTAATAAACCTGATGCATGTCTTACCTCTGCAGAGGAGGTTATGTTATCAGTTCGGTTTCTTTGCTTTCTTTCGTTCGTCAGGATAACAGATAAACTACTCGCCCTGTTTTCACCAAAGTGATTCTAAGTGCAGTTTAGGGTCGTGTCCCCGAGGACATTACTATAGCTGGAGCCTTTCATGCATATCCCTTCAGCGCTGAGTCATGGCACGACTCATCTGTCTCCCAGCACAATCCTGAGCTCAGGTGACGACTCGGGGGAATCAACTCACCAATCCTGGTTCTAAGCTTTCAAAGGCTGAACATGCACACATGCACTTTGTGGACACCTACACACACACACACACACACACACACACACACACACACACACACACACACACACAAAGTTCGTCTGCACCATTTACCTTTGTAAAGTTATTTGTTTGGAGAGAGTGGGATGTAAAACTGCAAGAAAATGATTTGAAATTGAAAGTGCATGTTATTAGCAGCACAAACCCTTTCACTTGTGCTTCATCTGTATTATAACATGAATTAAATTAGATTATTATATAAAAGCCAAGTCGTATCAAAAGAAAAGACGCTAAAGATCTCCAGATTCTTTTAGATGTCCACAACAACAGAGAAACAGGTATATTAAACAGGTAAAGCTGTCGACTCCTTGCACTTTGCAAACATACCAATTTATCCCTGACGTGCAACAGATCAGTACTTTAAGGCTGAACTGTGTGACAGGAGAAATGTTTTTCTTTTGCACAACAAGCAATTTAGAAAGGAACTTTGCAATAGAGCATAGCTCTTTGCCCTTCTTCTGTATAGCTCTTTGAAACGCAGACTTCTTTTCTTTCCAAACATGAATAGATGATCTCTGCGCTGCACCTGAAGGTCTCTGAGCTGCCCCGGTTGTTCTGCTCACTGTGAACCTTTGTGAAGGTACACAAGCTCAGGAAGTGTGGGTGTTGAGAAAAGGCTGCCGAGCTGCCGTGGGTGGGAGTGTGAACTTCTGCTGACTGTTAAAAAGCTTTAGGAAGCTTCCTGGAGCGTTCCACCTAAAGAGCTGCAGCGGGTCCAACCATTAGTGCTGGCAGGTCAGATTCTCCCTATAGCTCTGACTCCATATATCTTCTCAGTTCTCCTGCGCTATTTTGATCCAAACAGGAAGAATCTAACAACTCATTGCAAAGGGATGGAGCCCTACTTATATTGTTTGATGCGCTAGCTTGTTTGCTTCCCTAGTCTCAGAAACTGAGTCTTCAGTTAAACACCATGCTGTGTGAACAAAAGAGGGGAACCTCAATCCCTGAAGGCCAGCTTTCGAAAGTGAGCAAATATATCCTTTGTAAGACACCAAGCCACTGAGCAGAGAGCCAGCTGACACAATGCAGCTGTAATTAGTTTGCAGATGTGAATTGGATGACAAGTGCTGCAATTTTTGGGGACGTTTAAATATTTAATTGGCAGCGAAGGAGAGAAGCATGAAATGAGTCTGCTCTCATGGCTGGTTTAATGAATCACTGACGACCATCCCGAGTAACATTAAGGTGCAAATTTAACATGACCCCTTACTTCCCAAAAACCTTGACAAGACGAGAAAATCAACCCCCTACATCAAACAGACTCAGGAATTAGGGATCGTGTTGACGTGTATAGAGCGTCCTGTTTCTGAGAACGAGCCGTTAGAACGAAAAGAAGCTGAGATACATTAAAGGGAAGAACATTAGAGGTTGAAAGGAAGCTGCTGGTGTTGAATCTCAGGCTTACTGAGACGTTTTATCTGAAACACAAACTGCTACAGGCCATGCTTTGTACTTTGTTTGTAAAATGTCCCCCTCTGGTACAAAGCCTGCCCTGGTACCTGGGGAAGTAGCCACTTGTTGTTCCCTTTGTTAGTCCAAAGCATAGGAAACTAGCGAGTCATGCAGAAACAAATAATCATGACACTAAACCGTGTAAGCCTTTTGGATTCAACACTACAGATCGCCTCACCAAGGAAACCGTTCCACAAGTACATCTGAAGCACTTACTGAGGGTTAGGGTTACCATGTCAACGCTACAACACAGTTAAAGATTAGAACTCTTTATTTAAATGAGATCTTGATTAACACTCTTGTTTCATGATTTAAGAAGCAACGGAGAGCTTGCTAAATATAGTTAAAGGAACAGTTCAACATTTAAGGTAAAACTGAGAGTTAGATACAAAACTTGTTAACTTCTGTCTTGTCTGTACCGTAATATGAAGGTACTACGAGCAGCAAGTTAGCTTAGCTTAGCATAAAGACTAGAAACACAGGACAAAAGCAAGCATGCCTCAGGCCAAAGACAGCAGAATCTTTGGGCCAATTTGCCGGGCGGGTTACATATTGGATTTATATTACTTGGCGGGGCCGACCTCTCTCTCCCTTCTGCTCGTCATTGCATGTTATTTGTGCAACATATCAGTCCTGGGTGAGTCGTGCTGAACAGTAGGACGTATCTTAATGCAGATGGTGTTGGGTGGAGCTGCCCACCGAGTCAAGGATGCAGTTCGGTCATTGATTCGCTCGTGGTGAGTGAGTCGGGATTGAGGGCGAGGGAGTTTGACCTCCTGTCAGATATTTAATACAACATTGTCCTAAAGTTAGCCCGGCTGCCAGAGAACACACCGACAGGAATAGATTTCATATGTTAGTAAAAGAGAAGTGGAGACAACCCTTTGCTGTAAAGGTCAGTCCCTACATAGGTGTTCAGACTCTTCACATACAGTCGCAGTTAGTGTGACATTGTTGAAGTCATGTCACTTCGCTCACTCCAGGGAGGTTAAAATTATAGAATCAATAGCCGACTGTGGGTCATGCTGAAGAGGACAATTGCTCTTTCTATTGCCAGAGTGATTATGAGAGTGAAATGGCAGCTTTGTTATCAGGGCAGTGCACAGTTTACTTTTTGTCCTCCAAGACAATGAAGAGGAGATATCTTCTCAATCCATATCTACAGTGCGACAAAGAGACATGTCCCACAGGCCAGAGGAGAAGAATAAAAGCCCACAGTTGACTGAGCAGATGCTGAACTATTGATGGAGACGACAGCAGCACCGTTCACAAAAAGCTGCAGCCTCGCACCAGAGAGTACTGTAGAGCTTGTATGCTCCAACAAATTCAGTGAAAAAATGAACATTATACACTTTCAACAATGAATAATGTGAGCATAAAAGGTCTCTTTTATTCACAGTGTACCAAAGCCTGGAGATGTAGCAGATCACTGCCAGATAACAGATGTTTGTAAAAACATAGTCAACGGAAATCACAGGCTTATATAATGTTTTTACCAAATGTAACTCAAAAACAGCCACATTCTTTACAGACAGACCCGTCACTTAAATGTCTCCATGTACCCAACATGTGGTGGATGCTGATTATGCACAGTTCATTTCCAGATAGTTTCTGTTACATTTTTATGTTTATATTTTTCTCAAATATTTGAATTATTGATTACATTTACAATTAAATTAAATTAAATTAAATTACAATTAAAAAATACATTTTATTATTTATTTCACATCTTGAGAATATTTTCTTAAATTTAAACCTGTTATATATATTTATCTTATTCATTTATATTTGTATATTCAGTATGCTTCTCCTCTATAGTTATATCCACACTGAACAGTGAATAATTAAATTATTATACAATTATTTTCCATCTATTTCTATATGTTTGACCTCTGACCTCAACAGCCAGTGTTCATCATGCCCTTCAGTGCACAACGTTACAGATGCAAACACATGAATTGTTGATTTCCAATACTCTGATATATATATTAAATATTTAATAAGAGTAATTATTGCTTAGGGATGGTTGTCTTCACAGTCAAGTCACGACAACACCCAGCACCTGCAGGACCCACAAGGTTTCACAAGGGTCGTTCATTAACCAGCTGACGCTCACGTTACGACGACTCCAGATGAGGATGAATAATCTGCTGAAGATAAATGACGCTAGATGTCGGAGGAAATCTAATACCTCTTTTTCCATTTTAGCTTATTAAAGTATGTTTGAAGGACATGCTGCCGTGCAAAATGCAGGATAAAGAATATCTCCAACTGGCAGTTACATTATTTGAAAGAATATAAAACCATGAGGTCCAATTCTGTCCCAAAGATGTGTTGATTGTTCTAAATCCCAACATCGGCGATGGCCTCAAAGACTTAACTTTGACATTCGGCTACATTTATGAAGAAGCAGACGGCCGTCGTGTGTTTGCTCCTTTCTTGTGCCCCTCTTGATGCAAGCCCTCCTCTCTGCGTTAGTTGAAACAAAACCTGATGAGAGTAAGAAGATGTGATGAGGAGACTGCAAATGAGAGTAATTTACAATGCAGCGGTGACGGTATGCTAATGTTAAAGCTGCTAATTACTGACGATCCCAGCTGGGGTGATAAAAGAGATGATATCCAGTCACATGACTCGAGAGAAGTTGATTAATTTATTTTTGTTTTGCCCTCGAGGGGAGATACTTGAGCAGCTGTCACATCAAAGAGACTTAACTTTGAGGCAACAGGTTCAGAGCATCTCTGCTTTGTTCAGAACGACTGCACTCACCCCGAGTGTCAAAGTGAAACTGCTGCAACCCTTCGAGCAAAGGGGCGAGCACTGAGGGATTGCGTCAGTTTTGCGGCCACTAAACCTGCACAAATAAACCCAGAAGAATCCTCAAAGCACCTGCAGAGATGCATCGGATTTAGCTCGGTAAGAGAACAAAGAGTGGAGCTGCATATCTGCCAGTGCAGTAAGAATAAGACAAATCCCACTTGAATTAAGAAAATAGTTGAAAGAAGATCATGTGATTTGGAAACAGAATAGAATATTCTCACTGAACTGGCAGTTTTTTAACTTCAGCGCTCAAAGGCGGAGGTGTTTTATTTGTGTTGGATTCGAGACTTATTCTTTTGATTTTTCCCAGATGAAGTTTGAGGTTTTCTAGGTGTCAGTTTGGGTTTTATTCCCTACTTTCAGCCAATCAATTGCTTTTTTTCCAGGTTCTAGAAAGGAGAGAGTGTTAGTCTTTGGTTTTGACCTTCTGACATTCGACGGAACAAATATTAATTGATAATAAGAGAAATAGATTAATCAGTTAGTCCTAAAACTGTCATTATATCCCGTTTACACATATGCAGAATCTGTAACTGTGCAGTAAGAATGTAGACCAGGGGTGTTAAACATGCGGCCCGCGGGCCAAAACTGGCCCATCAGAGGGTCCAATCCGGCCCACAGGATGACTTTGCAAAGTGTAAATATTGGTTGTTTTGATCATAAAGCAAAATCCTTTGCAGAGATTGCAGATAGGTTGTATTATTATTATATTTAGAGTTATTTATATGTTATCATGCTGTGATGTTACGGGTCCGGCCCACTTGAGATCAAATTGTGCTGCATGTGGCCCCTGATGTAGACGGTGACACATTTTCTGTCGGCTCTATTGGCTTCTCTGGCTCTGTACTTTACTAAATTGGATTTGAAATGAAACAATGAGCATATTATGAGAACAATTAGAACTCAAAGCACTTTTTGTACCGGCTGCCCAAATTTGTGAACAATGCAACAAGAGACTGTTCATCTGATGTGGCCGTTAACATCCTCAAACAAAAGAGTGTTGGCACTGTCCATTGTCCAGCACACAGTGTTGAATATCACTTGGGACCAGCAAAAGAAACATGTATTTAAAAAGGCATTTAAGTGCTCCGAGATCTAATCAACAAAAACTTTACTGGATATAAATAGTAAGTTTCCAGCCTCATTTTTACAGTCTGGTGTCCAAGCTCTAGTTCCTCGTCAGGGTTTTATCATCCGCCAGCTGAGCAATCTAAGCTGCTCTGACATCAATTCCCTCCCCATCTTACACCCTGCAGGTCCAGTTAGCTTCCTAAAACCTGGCACACTCGTGCTTCTCCACCCAACGTTAACATAGTCTGCCACAGACCAGCATTCCCCGCTCAACCTCCAGGAATAAAGGTTAATTTTCCGAGTGAGCTGCTCCTGTCACATGCATCAACATGCTGATTCATACACGGTGCAGTTGGCTGTGTGTTTGTATGTAGCAGCGCCGGGCGGTGAATGCATTGTGTTGACAGTGAGTCACGCACAGCCGCTGGCTCTCAGACATCGAGCCTGTCAGAAAGTCTGAGCGAGCGAGTCTGGTGCTGCTGACCGGCCCGGACCCCGGGAGCAAAGAGAGATCGAACGCCAACAATCAGGCGGCGGCAAGTGTTGGACTGAGACAGACAGCATGTGTGTGTGTGTGTGTTTGGCTGTCCCTGTGAGACCGAGGATCAGTTCCACAGAGACTTACGCAGAACATATCATATCTCTGATCTGAAGATATATTCCAATTCTTATTTTATAGACGTTTTCTAGATGACTGCAGAGTTGATAGTTCTCTGTAGGTTTGTCAAGAGGGATTTTATAGTAATTGAACTAAAATATATATAGTGCTGCGTAAAGGCGTTGAAATAAAGGTGAGATTATCTTAGAGAACAAACTGAAAGTGGTCAAACGTTTCCTTATACCTCATATTTATCCATCTCTCTATGAAAAGTTGCACTTGAACACACTTGAAAGACTGCAGCAGTTGGCCATCGGAGCGCTAACGCACCGTGTGAACAGAGACAGTTGACCAGCAGAGATAAAGAAATGTTTCATGCAAAGCGAAACACCCAACTTCAAACAGAATCACAGTAACAGAAATGAGGCTAATGGGAAACATTTCTGTGGTCATCGAGCCAGCGGCAGACTTTGAAGCTCTTCAGCACTTTGGGTTCCTGGAAAAATGTCCTTTATTTCATAAGGACATGTGCTTCTATTTATGAAGGTTAAAGGAAGTTAAAGTTCTCATTATTTATTAGCAGGTATGTGGAGGAGAGATCAGGGACAACCGATGCTAACGAGCTCATCCATACAGACAACATGGAGACGAACATCTAATTCAACCTTTATCCTGAGCTCTTAAACAGACAAAGGGATAAAGGTTACTGCACTTGTTGTTCCTTTGCAAACAAACACATCCTTCTGCTGGTGTTACTCTCTCTACGACTCCTGTTCTTCATACTTCCACTCGTCTTCTCCTCTGTATTAATTTAAAAATAAAGCCCCATTAACCAAATCTTGTTCATGTGTTGTCCCTGGTCGATGGTAGAAAAGGAAAACACAGCTTATATGTGGGAAGTTGTACACAGAGAAAAGCCTCTACTTGCTCTCTCCCACTGGGCTGCCGCAGGTTTACTGAAATACACCAACATATAATCTACCGCTTTATGTAGGAAACCTTTTCTACATTATAATTTAATCAAGGTTCATAATGAAGACATTATGCATTAATGATTATCCCTTTGAGGGAATATAAATACTCAGCATCTTCCTTCTCTCTCTGATAATACCTCCCAGCAGTAAGGAGGACCTTACCTTGACATCCTCCCATGATACATCAGCAATCCAACTTTTTGATTCAGTTGTTGTTCAGGGGTCAGAACATTGGAAATAGACTCACTGGATTCGTCAGATTTGATTACATTTGTTTGCCGTAATAAACGCCAAGATAATAGCGAAGATATAATACCTTTCTCGATAAATATATCTCCATTCTGAGGCGTCAGAGAAACAGCAGCAGGTCTGCAGCTGGAGTCGACTCAGTGTCTCGCTGAAGGACGCTTTTAGCAGGATGAACCCTCTGACTGATGGACAAACACTCTACCTGGATGAGTTAATCCCCCAACAAGCCTTCATGGTCGAGCTACTTGTGGAGCTTTGGTACAGAAAGCCTGATATTCTTTATGCAGCTTATTGTAACCAGATTTGTCAGATTTTGCTAAAACATATTTAGGAAGAAGTAAAGTGTGGCCCGACTCCACTGTAGAGGAGAAAACATTGATATTCTGTACGGATCTCCTTCCTCTGTCAGCCAAGGTCACTGCCATGGATGAGTCAGCATCCCAAACCCTGCCGTCACACTCTACTTCCTCTCTCTCTCTCGCTCTCTCTCTCTCTCTCTCTCTCTCTCTCTCTCGCTCTCTCGCTCTCTCTCTCTCGCTCTCTCACATGGGGATTATATTTTTTTAAATTCAGGGATATCAGGGAGTGCCTCACTGCCAAGGGGAAACTCGCAGGGAATCCAATGCTGACCTCAATTCTCGGCTCACTTCTTACTTCGTCTTTCACTCTTTTTGCACGAGAATAACTTCAAAGAGCTGCAGGAGAGGCAGGGGTTGGATCGCCTGGTGAACATCAGAGGACATCTAGAAACACTCCAACATCTGTGCAGTGTGTGCTGGTATGACTGGAAATCAGTCAAGGGAAATGGATGTGCTAGTTATGGTTCTCAGAACACGTTTCAGTGTGTGGCGCTTCCAGCCTTCCTCGAGGGTTCGTCCTGCAGCACAGCCTGAAAAGTGTTTCAACAAACTGTGCCGTGTGAAAAGTTCACCTTTCTGCTTGTTTGCAGTTGGATTCCTCTCAACTACGCCCACTTTGCCACTCACACACTTTTTGGAGGAAAGTGTGAAAACAGGTCGAGCATTTGTTTTAATGTGAAATTCAAAATGCTAAAATCCATCCAGAAATAGGAACATAGTATAACTGTAGAGGAAGACATTATGACTGACAACCAATTGTTTGACTGTTTTTATTGCATAGTAACAGTTTGTTTAATCACACTGTCCTTCCATATAACTCTAATATACTGTATTATCTTTTGCAAATAGGCCTACAGTAGGACAATCATTAAAAAACCTTCATTAGACCTGCAGCCCACTGCATGCAACGCAAAGGCCACTGGTAAACAAACACAAAATGACGAGCGCTGCACCGAGAGATTCATCATCTTCTCTTCTGTGAATGAGAAACATACCTGACACAGAGCACAGTGAGAGCTGAGGTTCATATTACAGCCAGACATGCTTTTCATTAACAAAAGTAATAATAACACAAAGAAGTTGTATCATTAACAGCAATCTGCAAAATCCTGATCATGAATACGAACGTGGACACCTTCATGAAAGGAGAGGAAATGTTCTAATATATACCATCACATCATTTCAATGGAGGGTTTTATAGAGCTGAGGAGACAGAGACAGAGGCTGCAGTAGTTCATCAGGCTCTTATTCACAGTAGGAATCCATTCAGCTGTACTTTATCACCAACTGTCATTGTGCTTCCACACGGGAAGACGGTGAATAAGTCAGAAATGGAAATTCACATCAGAGTTTGTCGCTGGCTCTGTGACGAGACTTAAAAAATGTTTTGATGCTCACACGTTTTTTAACTTTCTCACTGAATGTATAAAATATGAGGAACACCTGGTCTTTTTCTGAAAGACAGGAGATATAACAAGTGAATACAAAGGAAAGATATGCTCCCATTTTGATTTAACAATTTAGAATTCCCTCTGTCGACTTCTGCCAACTAGATAGCAGGACGTTTGTGGTTTATGAGGACATAGATGGCGTACAAGGTAAAGCTGGCATTCATGCAAATATTCCTTCTTCCGTAGAATAAAAAAGACAACTCCAAAGTCCTTTTCAAGCTTTAGCAGAATGAAAGGTTGGAGCTTATTAAAGATTTTTAAGTATCAAAAGTACGCAAATCATGCACTCATTAGGCAGAATAATGGCCCCTGTGGAGCTCATTTTAACTTGCATTATATACTCCCGGGTGGTTAATGTAATTATATTTAATGAGAACAACATGTGTGTTCTTCTTTATCTTATGTAGTGGAGGAAATATTTCCTCCTAAAAAGGTATTACATAGTATATTATTACCTCAATTATACATGCTAAAATGTACTTATTTGTTTTCAATCAGGGATTTTAAGCAACTTTCTACTTCTACTCAACAACATGTCAAAAGAAAAGGTTTAGACAATCTACCTGCAGACAAACATCATTTAACAGACGTACATTGTACAAAGCCCGATGACAGCCACGTGTCCACACTTGTTTATGCACATTTTAGAAACTGCCACCTAATCTGAGCCGTGCAGAGCTCCACAGTCCTCTGTCTGCACGCACTGTCGCTGCTCTTGCATGGCCACTCATGCTACGAGAGGGATTGGCATGAATTGCATCTTCATATTTCACACGCTCAAAGAGCTCCAAAGCCGCATAAATACAAGCCACGGGTGACGGCGTGGAGGTCGGCTCGAACTCATGTTTGAGTTATGGTGTTAGTTATCATCGCCCGTGTGATCGATGAGTATAGTCAGAGCGTAGCAGGGCAGAATGAGGCGATGCTGATTATGCGAAGCGGGAAGCCATACATCCGTCGAGCTAATTCACAGTCTGTGCCTCCTGATGGCTTTGGGAAGCCTCGGAGGATTGAATCATAGTTCCTGATATTAGCGTCGAGGCAGCAGGAGAAATTGGAGCTAAAAGCACAACTGGGGGGTGAGAGGGAAGAGCCTTGGGTCTTAGAGATCAACGTGCATGCATAATGCTGAAAACACATTACCCGAGGAGGATCTCTGCCAGCTTAGATCCATGGGGTTTTTCAAGGTAATGCTTTTTTCCCCGAAAGGTAACAGCAGCATCCCAGGATGCTCTCAAAGGAGCGCCAAGCTCTGAAAAGATGACTTTCCTCAAAGGACGTACGGCAATCTGGGATCCAATTTAGACGTCCTATTTACTTCGGCTAATAAATTTCAAATTGAATTTTATGTTTGCAATCTAAAACTCAAGTCGGTTGTTTCTTGGATAATCTTTCTTTAGAAACGTTGCTTTTCTGCAGTGTCCCTCGTCAATAAAATAAACAATATGGCTAATAAAAAAGAAGTTGTTGACACACTTGAAGAACTCCTGGAAAGCTTTTAAAGCTCTGTTGCTTATGATTATCTTTCCTCGTTCAACAGCTCGGCGAGACGGAGACGCAGGAGGCTCAGATTCTTTTCTACCACTTGGTTTTTGACTTCCAGTTGTGTTTTATATGTATTTTAAATGGACATCTTCAGCCTCTGTTATATCCTTCAGATAATTATTTTCAGATGAGAGATCTGCAGAAGCTGCTATTGTATTATTGTGAAAGAGTCTTTTAGCTGCGTGGATGAAAGGGACATTTATTGCAGCGACATTAGCATCTGTGGGACATACTGCTGCTGAAAATGCAAATCTAGGGTTGATAGATTCTCTTAAACATAGCTCCTGTTTGACGGATAAAACAAATCCCCGTTTCCATTCCTGCACAAGAGTATATGTATCTCTCTCTCTCTCTATATATATATATATATATATATATATATATATATATATGTAGATACATATATAGTGAACCACATGAGCTGGGACATACGTAGATCTCTTCAGGATCAGTTCAGTTTCAGACATGTTTGATGATGATCAGAAGAACAGTAACAGGGTGAGATAAAGGAATCTGTGAATTTGTAAAACTGTTAATTGGCTCTGGTATTTTAGGATTCAAAGGTGTAAGAAGTCACGTCTCAGGTTTGCAGAAAGTGTATAAATAGGACAATGAAGAGTGAAGATGTCCAGGTGCGATGAAGTAAATCACTACGCCAAAGGAACCGATGGACAACACAATAGTTTGAAGGATTAAATCATTTACATTCTCTTATATTATATTTATTGCAATATTTGAATATAAAATCAATTACTAGCTTATTTGTCACTTGTGCATAATAATCAGAAGCAATTATTCAGTCCATGAAGAGTTTGTCACGTCTGACTTGGACATAATTGCTTTGAGGTATTGTACCTGCAGAACAAAGCAAATAGCAGCCGCACACAACAAGTTATAATTAGGCTTTGCATAATTTGTGTGAGAATTCATTTACATGACCTCAGTGATTAGATTGATTGACGTGTGGTTAGAACAAAAGCTTCAGGGAAATAACTTTAGTTTATGAAGTTATGTTCTTTCAGTATAAAAAACAGTTTTCTGTTTTCTCATACAGGGAATAAAAATAGCTTTAATCAATGAACAATGTATTTAAATGGGATTCTACTTCTATCTCCACAAAGCTAATTGTCTCGCCGGTTAGCTTTAGCATCTTAGCTTTAATGGGAATAATAGCAAATACCCCTTAGTGTTAAAGTATGGATTTGGTCTTCTGTGGTTGTTGACAGCTGCTTTGTGTTTTACATGTGGAGCAAAGCTAACAGGTGATATGTCTTGGTTACTCTGCATTACCAAGTCCTCACTGAAAATGTGCATGTACAATCAAACACACAAAGTATTGAAGGAAAAGCATGGAGCAACATTAACACCAGAAAGGACAGGTGAAAGGAAGTCGTTCCCATCATCTTGGAAATATACTAAAAACATATAAAACAACTACATCTCCTTCATTAGTACGTATTAAACCCAAATGTTTGCCCTTGAATGTACAAAAGACGTTGCACATCCTCATTATGTTAAAGTCTGCATTAAAACCTCTCAACGCATTTAATGAGCCGTCTAGCAGCTATTGTTCGGTGTTTCCTTTATAAGCACACAGGGATCAGAACACCAGACGTAGCCTTGAAAAAACCCGGCGTAAGATTATACCTTCAAAGTGTCGTCTGATACCTTATTCATCACTGAAAGGGGGAAACAAATCTCCTGCCCTTTGTCGACACGGTGGTCAGGGTCAGCCATAACAGTTCTGTGTTATAGAGCAGAGCACTCGAGCCAATCAGCTGCTCAAGGACACTTCAGCAGCGCCAGCACCGAGGCTGAAGCCTTGAAACAATAGTGTAACCGCAGCACTGTGTGTGCGTGTGTGTGTGTGTGGGGAAGTCAATAATGCATGCGCAAAATCTCTATTTATTTTTTCTAGTCCATTTATGAATGTGACAGTGTAAACTTTATCAAAACTTATCTATTAAGGCATAAACGTAGTTAAATAGACTGAAAGCGGAGCAACTGTTATGTTGGATCAGTAACTGAATAGGGAAAATGGAACAGCAATACATAATGCTGAATAAATGATGTCAATAACATCTTACTTGAGTTTCTTTCCCTAACAATGATGAATATTACAAATAAAAGTATTTCAATTCCAGGTGAGCACTTTTCCTTAAACCGTAAATAGCACATTTCTTGCGTTTTTACCTCGTCCAAGACTCCAGGGGTCCAGGGGCGGGGAGAGTCTTGCCACCTCTTCAGGTCTCTGGGGTGGAAAGAGTCTTGCCACCTCTCCAGGACTCTGGGGTGGGGAGAGTCTTGCCACCTCTTCAGGACTCTGGGGTGGGAAGAGTCTTGCCACCTCTCCAGGACTCTGGGGTGGGGAGAGTCTTGCCACCTCTTCAGGACTCTGGGGTGGGAAGAGTCTTGCCACCTCTCCAGGACTCTGGGGTGGGGAGAGTCTTGCCACCTCTCCAGGACTCTGGGGCGGGAAGAGTCTTGCCACCTCTCCAGGACTCTGGGGTGGGAAGAGTCTTGCCACCTCTCCATGACTCTGGGGCGGGGAGAGTCTTGCCACCTCTACCTCTCCAGGACTCTGGGGTGGGAAGAGTCTTGCCACCTCTCCAAGACTCTGGGGCGGGGAGAGTCTTGCCACCTCTACCTCTCCAGGACTCTGGGGCGGGGAGAGTCTTGCTACCTCTCCAGGACTCTACTCTGGGGTGGGAAGAGTCCTGCCACCTCTCCAGGACTCTACTCTGGGGCGGGGAGAGTCCTGCCACCTCTCCAGGACTCTGGGGTGGGGAGAGTCTTGCTACCTCTCCATGACTCTGGGGTGGGAAGAGTCCTGCCACCTCTCCATGACTCTACTCTGGGGCGGGGAGAGTCCTGCCACCTCTCCAGGACTCTGGGGTGGGGAGAGTCCTGCCACCTCTCCAGGACTCTGGGGTGGGGAGAGTCTTGCCACCTCTCCATGACTCGGTACTGCAGTGACTCTTGAGTAATTGCTTATGAAGTTCTGCGATTGCTCTCCATGATCTCTGGCACGCGACCAAACGTGCCACCCCGAGCTGTCGTGGTCTGTTAGAGCACGCTCCAACACAGATTAAGCTTATCTGAAGAGCCAGAAGAAGCTATCAGACCTATTCAACACAAAGCCAGTTATCATATAACGAGCCGAGGATCATCCTGATGAAAGCGACTGCTAAAGTGATATTATTCAAGGGAATGATTGCATTTTGGTGTATTTTTGGCTGGATGTATTGTAGTTTGTGGGTGGAATGATTTATGATTATTTTTTACAAAGATAACTGACTTTGTATCCGTCTCGATCAGACATAGTTGTTGACATCTTAACTTGAGTGCTCTGATCATAAACTTGTCTTAGATTTTGATCTATTTGCTTTCATCTAGTTGAATGTGAATCAATAAGTGTGTGTGTGTGTGTGTGTGTGTGTGTGTGTGGTTTGCCTCGTCCCTGGTGCCAACCTCGGAAGTGATATATGATATACGTCCCTGCTCGCTCTTCACCAAGGCCAGACCCTGTGAGGCTGTCTTCCAATGATAATGGTTGTGAGCGGGTGATGAAGCACAGAGTTGATGTACGTCAAGCCTCCATGGACCCCAGAGATGTACTGGGGTATGTTTTGGAGGGTCCTTAGTGTCCTCTTTCCATTTCGCTTACAGCGCATGAAAAATCATCCTGCGTTTCTGTCAGCTTGGTCATATACTACAGCTACGGACATGCTTCCTGTAGTGCTCTGCCACTTAGGTTCTCACTCAGTGTTGCACGACGCTCCGTCTTCTCCAACACATGTTGTCGCCTCAGAGAAATCCTTCAACAGATGTTAATACAGATGTGCGTCTACTGTTTGCTGGAACTACATTTAGCCATTGGGGTTTTCTTTTGAATATAATGTATTTAAAAGAGTTAAAAAGATTCCACAAACAAACGAAGCATCACACAAGGAAAGAAATTGTAAAACTCTTTGCTAACAGTAAAATATTGCAACATAAAATCCATGCTTTCTTATTTTAGTATTTTTCATTTTAGCCTCCTGGATAACTTACATCACTACACTGTTAGCAGTTCAGTGTTCTGTTCACGGACATCTTTTAACAACGTGAGCGTACAAAGAAAGAAGAGAAGAGAAAGGCTACGTGTGTTGCTCAAGGACACTTCAGAGGTGATTGAACTCGGCGCCATTCAACTATAAAATCATTCGTCCCTGGTCAACTTGACAATCCTGGTGATATAAAAGCAATTTTCTGTATTGAGCATTGCTTCATCCTTTTTCTCTTACCCAAAGTGTTGTTAGAGCTCTCAGAGGACAACGGTTTCCCAAAATCCAAAGCAGGCTGCCTGATTGAGTCAATAGCTGTGAAGACACAGACAGCTCAGTGTGAACAGTGACTCAGTGCTGCTTTCACTAAACATTTCTTTCATACTTCCAAGGTCTGATAAAGATAAAACTTTGTGTAGGAGTCTTTTAAAGCATCCCGATATACCCTTGACATTAATGTGACCTTTAAGAAGTTGGTGAGATTTGGATGTGAACGCGTTTTGTCACTTTATAAACAGCAACACTGATACCTGATTGGTTTCTTCGTCTTTTCATCCAATCAAGGCTGTTTCAAAAGCTACGAACTGCACGCAAGGTGAGTATAATACTCCATCGTGTGTGACTAGTGAGCGGTATCGCTTCCTAGTTGTTCTTGGTCAAGTCTCCGACAATTCTCAGTTGGCAGGTAAACTTCAGGCATATTTATTTAACTGTAACGCTCACGTTAGTTCGGTTTTTTGCAGCCTGGTCTCCTAAATGTACCGGTCTCCACATGACTGCGTTGTCGATTACGTTTCGAGGGGAATGTTTCTTCTCCCAGTTAACATTTGTTGTTGACGTATCACAAACACGTTTCTAGTTAAGGTCTGTCCATGTAGATAGGTCAGGGTGGCGGGTTAAGTCAAACTAACACAGGACTTTCCCCCAAGAGACGGCTGGTCATGTCCCGTCTGAAATCAATGTTGACTTATTTTAATGTACATCAATAATGTGACAAACGTACTTACTTTAAGCCAAAACATGATGTTTTAATAAACCTAACAAATTAGTTTTATTGCGGTTTTGTTTTTATTCAATTTACAACTAAAACCACGTCTGAGACATAATCTGGGAGAAAATATGTTTCCCCCAAAGCGTAATCGAGAATACATTTGAGTTGCACGGTAATGTCCTTCTGTAGGAGACAGAGATGTTGTTATTTTAGATCTGTCACGCTGCGTACTGTAGGGTCCCCTCTGGTGTTGATCATGGACATTATTGACCCAAATAACGGCACACTGGCCCAAAAATGCTTTGTTTTATACACATCTCTGTAGCCTGATGTGTGGCAGACGCAGCGCAACATTAGCATCCATGGGAGTTGTGTTTCTCTCCGGCTGTTAGCCGAAACATAAATCCAATATTAACTCTCCTTCAGTCACGTTGTTTTCTGCTTTACGGTAAGGCTCCCTTGGTGGTCTTTCTATCCGTGTTCTGGGACCACCTTCCTCCCAGCACGGGGCAGGAGGCTGATGATGATGGTCTGGACAGTTGGTGTGGGCTGTGGGGACCCGCTGGTCGGCAGCCGTGGGACTGCTGAGGGCCGATGACAGATGGGAGAGCAGGAACACAGAGTCCTTGAGCTGGTCCCGCTGTTTCCTCTCTCATTCTTTATCACTTTCTTTCTGCAGTCCCTCACATTTTCCCTCTGCTTATCAAAACACCCTCGACCTTTCATTTCATATTTCTTCCTCTAAATTGGTTTCCTCTTTCTCTTGCTCTCCAGTTTCATCTTTCTTTATCTGTCAATTTCCTCGTATCTTTTCTCTCTTCCTCTTAACTTTTCCCTGATATGGATTTCTTGATTCAATCACTATTCTCAATCTCTTTCCTTTGTTCCCCTTCACTGTCCTTTCTTTCTGGCCATTATTTGTCTTTTCTCTGTCCTAAATACCCACCGTTCTCTTTTCATCTCAAGTGCTTTTTTCCATCGTTGTAAATTTAGAGCTCTTTCATCCTGTACTTTAAGTCTGTCACTCTTTTCTCCTCATTTGTGCCCACTCATTTTCTCTATCGCTCACTTTAATCTGCGTTCTTGTAGTAGAAGTAATCGTACTCACTCTTATTATAGGTAACCTCATTACTGTCCTTGTTTTTCTCTGTTTTCAATTTCAGCCCTTTCTCTCCCTCTTTTTCTCTCTCCATCCTTCGTCTTGTGCCTTTGGGCTCCACAGGGGACTCTTCTCATGTGGTCTCACCCGTCCGTCAGCCCAAAACACGCAACTCATGCACACACACACACACACACACACACACACACACACACACACACACACACACACACACACACACACACACACACACACACACACACACACACACACACACACACACACACACGTAGAAACTCTCATTGCCCAAATGCACCTGGAGGACACGTACTCGATTATACTCTCAGCTCTGACAGCACACAGCAGCTGTGCACACTTACTGTGACACACACATCACACTTATACAGATGCATAGTGGGAATTAAGAGCTGTACTTTTTATTCTCGTTCTTTAACACCCAGCATAGCCACACACACCCACCCACACACACACACACACACGCACGCACACGCACACACTCTCTCCCCATGTTTTCACATGCTCAAATCTAAAGCCAGACTTTTATTTATCTCTGCCCAGTCTAATGTACTGCGTGACCCGTCCATAACTTCCACATTTCTCCCTGATGCATTTCCAATTTCTAATCTTCTTCCAACCAAGCAGAGCCAGCCTTCTCCTACTTTTAAAATTAGCCCTCAGGCTTCAGCTGACCTAAAAAGTCCCTTTAGCGCTGTAATGAGTTAGAATCGTAAACTAGCTCTCCACGCTCGTGGCAGTACACATCTCTAAACCTGTTTGCTCTGTGAAGTAATGGAACAAGCAGCATGCTCCGGGGCGATGGATAGATTGAAAGATGGACATTCATGACAGGATGAAGTCTGCTGTGCCTACTTACTGTTCGTGTTGACTTTGTGTTTTTACTGAGATGCCTCGACAATGAATTAACATGAACTTAAGTAACGATGCTCCTGGTGCCCAGAGGATGAATACTAATGACTTTAGGGATCCTTTGATGCAGACATGGTCTCTGTGAACTTTGGTAATGCTCTGACTTGTTGTCCAGCACCATCATCAGGTAAAATGTTCCGTTTGACCAATACTTTGGTTCACAGAATCTATTTTTGATAGATTTCGGTAGATTTTTTAACTTATTGAATTGTAGCCAGAATATGAGATTGATGGTGCATTGGACTTTCACAAAAAGAATCGCAAATCAGTTCAGTCCCAAAGTAAACGTAAAGCTAGGGTGGGTAATGTGTTTTAGAAACATTTTTGTGAAAAAGATTTTAATTCTCTTTAAAGCCGTCCAATCGTCCGGTTGACCTGCCTGCCTACCTGCTCGCACTCTGCCCGTGCACTCATTGTCTGTCACTGGAGTCTTCAACAAGCAGCTAGATTGACAGCTGTGAGTACTAACAATAGCCGTGTTCGTTGTTTACGTTCATCACGATCATATGATCATCATTCTGAGGCGGTGGCTTTAGAGGGTGGCCTGAAGGGACGGGCTGTCAGTGTTGCCAACTTGGCGACTTTCTCGCCAGCCTATCTCTATTCAAGGCTGGTCTCTTCGTTTGAAGATCGGCCTCCTGGTTGATTATTGACCACCTTCCAGTTTTTACTTTGACCAGTTGTGGTGTTCACAGAGACAGCTGATGTTCATTCAGTCTCTTCTTCAGGGTCCTTTCCATGTATTGTTCCCTTCAGCCATTGCATGTGATGACAGTCAGCACAGTGTTTTGGTGTACCAGCAAAGATCTTAAGGTCTTGAATGGTTTCTGGTTGCTAACATCAAATGTATCATGTCTCGTGGCAAGAAGTCTAGAACGCCATTTTAATCATTTTACTACCATTTGAAGTAATCAAGCAGTTGATTTGGATAGCTCTCGTGTGTTGAGCGATGAGTTATTTATTGTGCTTTTTAATTAAGTACTTTGGAACATGTTTCAGTGTTTTTTTAACCGAGGCAGCTCAGCGCGTCCTCTGGAGTGTTCTCGCGTTGCTTACTGTTCCCAGACTCCACAGCTGGCAGCGTTTGATGACACCAAGGCTTTTGGGAACGACAACCGTCTCACGCTCCTACACAGAAACTTTGTCACAATCAGACAAGCTAATTAGCCCTGAGCATCGAGATTAGTCAAGTGGAGGCTTGGGAGAGGCACCGCAACATGTGAAATACAAGAGATGAAGTGGCATCAGTTGCAAAGAGGCAAAAATCATCAACAGTAGACCCAGAGGAGGACGAAGAGGAGGATCGGTCTGACATTACACCTGATTTATACTGAAAATAATATAGTATAATGTAATGAAACAAGAATAAACTGATTGTCGGATTGAGTTAATCTAATATTAAATATATTATAATAAAATATCCATATTGTAACCACGTTTATAGACCTGTCTTGCAGTATCAGTGGCAGTTCTAATGAAAAGGTGAAAATAGATCATGCCTCATATCTTGTTTGAGCTTTATGAGATACCTTCCTACTCTCTTGTCGTCGTGGAGTGATATTTTTTAATTTGAATATGCACACTCTGAAGGTTAACTGGTTTTAATTTCAAAAGTTTCTCTGTTCAGTTTGGCCAAAGAAGAACTTATTATCCCCTGAGTAATGAGGGATATTACGCATCAGCGTCTACTCAGCTTCTGTTTAGATTGCTTTGCATGCAAGATTTGTGAAATCTCCTTAAGTTACCAGCAACAAAGCCAGAGAGAAGGTTTACAACCATTCAGCAGTTTGGTTTGTCCGGGGGACAAAACACAGAAAGATACGAGGTTCTGCTTTATGGATAGTACACAAACATGTAATTAATAATGAAACCAGAATGTTTCTTGGTCCCTGAAAGGAAACTCTTTCAAGGAGGTCGGAGTTCATCATGAAGAAAAACTGAGAAAGCATGTTTCTACCTCTTTGAGTGTCTGAAGATGAGACTGATCAGGTTGATACGAGGTCATCGTTTGTGATTTCTTACGGTGAAAACATGGCTTTATATTTAGACGTTCTTCATTACTTATTCACAGCACTTAAAGTAGCTTCTAATCAATTAATCATAAATAATAATATAGACCGTATCAAATAGATGCCGAAGATTAATAAGATTATAAGTGAGTCTGAAACTGTATGACTTGTGAGAAGAAACGTTACGCAGGTTATAGGTCCAGACCAGTGGATCTGTATGTATATCATGTTACTGTATATTTTACATGCCACATGAAAAAGCCTCGAAATAACGTTATGCATATTTAACATGCCGTGTCTTCTGCACACTAAACATCAACATGTTTGTTTATTAATTAGCTCCATATGAGTACGGACCGGGGGTTGCCAACACAGCATGTTCAGATGCATTCAAGAACCTCAAGGTCAACGCTGTCTCATCAATTTCACAGCTGAAGCAGATGGCTGAGTCTTTGTTGTTCCTCCGTAGAGCCTGCGAGGCTCCGCATAGCAACCCTGCACAGATCAGGGCAATAGGTGAAGCGCTAATAGTGGAAGAAGTGTGCTGTACTCGGGCCAGGGAGAGAGCGAGGCGTATTTCAAATGTGGCCGGTGCGCTCCAGGAGGTCCAGATCTCATTAAAATCAATTTCTTTCCTGTGAGTCGGGAGTGTGAGCGCTGGTTCTGGGTTGGTCGGGCCACAGTTACAGCTCTGGATGATTTCAGCCACTGAGCTGGAAAGAAGAGCTAATGCCTCTGGGGTGAGCGCACACAGCCATAGAGCCGTGTAAAGGTATTGTTCAAAAGCACTTTGGGAGCAGCTCAACACCCAGGATGACACTCAAGTTTAGTCTGAGCAACTTTCTCATTTCAACTTAGGCCTTTAACGTTGATATAATGTGGAGGATGATACCAGCATTAGTTGTATTACTCACGCAGTTGAACCGTAATTCTCTCTCTGCTCAGAGTGTAATGACGATACGTTCAGTTAAGAGAGCTGCCATGTAGCACTAAAAGTCAAATGGAAACAGTTTAATCTGCTGCAGAGCAAGCATACAGGTGTATATGAGTTTCTGTCGACGTCTAGGTTTCTCATTATCCTTTACAAAGTAATGCCTTTTTAATTGTTCACCAATTAAAATAAAGAATCAGTCACAATAAAGGTAGTAAGAGAGTCGTGTGTGACAGGAACTGACAAAACAATACGTTTACTGTGAAGCACCATCGATGTCTTTTTCTGCGGATGTTGTTTTCATTTTGTACAAGAGTGAATGGCAGCATATGAGTCCCGACAGCTGACTGTGTGCACACACCAGCAGCATCTGTGCATGGTTGATGCATTATATGTAAGGTATGAAGCAGAACTCCAGTCTCCCGCTACACAGCCTTCCTCCACCACAACCTTCACACCCTTCCTCTCCACATCCACACATAAAGGGCATACTTGTTTCCAGATTGGCACTCGACATACATTGCAGTTCCCATGGGATATTTGGCGAGGGCAAAAACGCACCGGCTGTGTAGTGACATGTGAAGCATGTCATTTGATGCCCGTAGCACACAGCAGACGCTCCACAGACTGAAGAATAAGTTAAAATACAGGAGGATGTCAGCTCTTGAGACCGCTTTGCCTGCAGTCATTCCTACGTTCACAGTTATGTGTTCTTGATATAAATATTATATGAGGGTTATCGTCACAGTTCAAATTACAAACAAATGAATGAGATGGGACGTTTGAGATGCAGATTGAATGGTAAAAATCTAAAGTCATAACATCAGTAGGCTATAAGAAAATAAAACCCTTGTGTGTCATATTAAGAGGGTATTAAGGGAGGGAGAATAGCACCCTGGGAACAAAGCTTGCTACCCGTTGCCAGAGCCTGCAGACGTTTTAATAAACCAGTCTTCATCAATAAGCGGACTTAATCGAAATCGCTTTTTTTGCATCTCTCTAGACTCTCATTCATCATCATTAAAGAACGTTTAAAATATGAACAAATACTCCGATCCAGAGCAAGTAACAGTTGCCATGGTGGGAAATTGCACAATGATTAGCATGAGAGTCAAAGCTGTAATAAACATAGGTTATAATATTAAGTAGCTTTTGCTTAATCTCTTGTTTAGCATATCTAACAAGTACAGACAGGAGATGGATCAGTCGCGGCTTCTGTTTATTGTGGACCTTTCATCAGCACTTAAAACCTTTTGTTCTCCGGTCTTGGAGGACGTAAATTCCTGTTGGAGATAGCAAAGACCAAAGTGAGCAGCACAAAGGCAATCAAGAGAATTGCTAATAATTCATAGCAGTGGCTTTTTATCTCCGGCTCATGTTCGTGGCACTCACCTCTTGTTCCATCTATTGTCACGCTTGACACAAGGACACTTTTTGTCTTTGGTTCGGTCAAGGGCAGATTGTGCTGCTCTTTGACTGGCCTGAAAGAGGATTGAAATACAAAGCAAGGTCTATTGAATTATCCAAATCTCAGATGTGCCACTGTGCTCACCAAGTGCTTAGCAACAGCTGATGGCTGAGATCCATTATGTTCAATTACCGGTGTCACTCGTTATGAGATTTCTGTTTGACATTTCTTTCTCTCTCTCTCTCTCTCTCTCCGTCAGGGGCCACCAAAGACATGGGCAAGATGCTCGGTGGGGAGGAGGAGAAGGATCCCGATGCTGCGAAAAAAGAAGAAGAAAGACAAGAGGCGCTGAGGCAACAGGAGGATGAGAGGAAGTCCAAATACGCAAAAATGGAGTCAGAGAGAGAAAACATCCGACAGGGCATCAGAGATAAGGTAAAACAAATACCTCAAGACGGCTAACAAAGGTTGCAAGTTAATAAAGGTTGTTTGCTCGTGGATTCACTGGACAGCGTCTGCAACCCTCTTTATTAGGCTGTGGCTACGTCTGGGACTTCCTCCAGCACCCTCATACAACAGCCCGGTCTCTTTCCCAGAGCGTCAAATATCGACGTTTTCGTCGCGGCCCGTCTCTGCCTGATACGACGCACAATGCACACTCAGCGTCTGTATGAGATGCACTGGGCTTTCAAGTAACTACAATGCATGTCAAGTTACGTTACTTAACAAACGTACATGTGTTTTACTAAACCTCACCAAGTAGTTGTGTTGTTTTACCAATCCAGTACTCCAGTACTCATCTACTCGATACGTTAAAAGGGATCCTGACCCAGCGTCCGTATGTGACAGAATGAGAACAGGTTGAATAAAATGGCGATAACTATTTTAGTTTCCTATTAAAACTCAACAGCAACATGTCTTTCCAGAGAAAACGTTTGGAGTCAACCTGAATTCCCTCACCGTGTTCATCACATATGTATCTATCCCAAACTAATTAAATGTAAAGTAGCTGCATATGAACTTAATGGGTGAGAGACTGGATCCGGGACACACAAGTGTGCTGTGAAAACCTCTAACAGACTCTTTGTCGTACTGACGTACTGAAGAATGTCTTGTCGTTATAAATTCATGCTTACTATTTAATTAATCTGTAATAAAATGTTGATTGATGGTATCAAAGTGTTTGCTGCCTGCAGTCAAATATTCCTCTTGACTTTGCTAATATTTCATTGAATATTTGACTTGAACTCTTTGTTCAAGCTGAGTTTAAAACGTTTCCATGTGTGAAGATATCTGTCGAACGCAGAGCTGATCCTCAAACTGATTCTTTAGTTCGGTTTTGGAACAACTGTGAAAGAAAAGAGAGACAGAGCGATATGACAGCCTATCTTTGGAAAGTGTTTGATTGTAGTGAGTGGAGAGAAGCTGACTAAGCGTGACTGTCTTCCCTTAAACTGACGCAGGCCTTTAATACTGTGGAGCGAGTCTGAGCGTGAGAGGGAGACTGACCCGAACCGACAGATTGCGAGAGAATAAAATCAGAGAACAAACAAGGAAGCAGAAGGAGATCAAGTGATGTCCATCAACTAATCTCTTGTTTTTCATAGGAGTCAGAAAGTCAGGAAGAGTTTCTCAAATCGTAAAGATGCCTAGTTTCAAATGATGATGTTTCTACAGAAGTTCTTCTAAAGGTGGATAAATGATATTGGTGTAGATGTTGGAACGTCAATAACTTACAGACAGGAACGTGTTAAAATAAAAAAGTTTATAATGAGAGGATGCGTTGAAAGGAGCCAGTTGAGGTGGTTCATCTAGTAAGGAGCCACCTGGGCGCCTCCCTAGGGAGGTGTTCCAGGCACGTCCAGCTGGGAGGAGACCTCGGGGAAGACCCAGGACTCGGTGGAGAGATTATATCTCCTCACTGGGAACGCCTCAGGGATCCCCCAGTCGGAGCTGGAGGATGTGGCCCGGAGAAGGGAAGTTTGGGGTTCCTTAACTGGAGCTGCTGCCCCCGCGACCCGACCCCGGATAAGCGGTAGACGATGGATGTTATGGGACTTAGTTTAACTGCTCTGCTGTTATTGTAGCCGTAAACATGTTGAGGATGAAGATCAGTCCATGTGTTCGATGTAATCTCTGCTCTGAAGGTTTTATTTGCTGCATCCTGCAGATCGAATGTTGCCTCGCACTGACTCCAGTGTTACAGCAGTGTTGGCATTTATTGCTCATACATTATTCTTGAAGAAAAGGATTTGCGCTTTAAGAACAAGGATCAGAAAGCAGTATCTCATTAGCTGACAGGGGATGGAGAACTTAGAGGTGGAAAAGCCCAAAGGGTCCCACTGGCTGCACGATGAATCCTTCTATTACAGTGTTGAGCAAAATACTAAACCAGAATTAAAGCAGCTGTCAAACCACCAACAAGCTGCTGTTACTTGTCAATGTGCTTTGGGCTTGAAATTCTTCCATAACAAATATTCATATTTCTTCTGTATTGTTTTTCAAATGAGTTTCAAGAATGCAGCCCATCACTCACACGTTAAAGAACTTTCCTTGGAGGCATTTCTTAAAAGTGTCTTGACAAAAGGTTTTTTGACAGAAGACATCATTGAGCTGGATGCAGACTTAAATTAATGCAATCAAATTTGAATAATGGAAAAGAAAAGGTTGGAAAGTCTATACACACACACACACACACACATTAACGTGTCTGTGAGAGGTCATGGAGGAGTCCAGCTCACATCTCGTCGCCTGTCGAGCCTCCTGTGATCTGCAAACGTCCAACTGTATTGATTTTACTCAATCTAAGAGCACACATGCACAAACTATACTTTACCCATCAGATGCAGAACCACTTCATCCAAACGAGCACTAACGAGACACTTGATTCAAATGATCTTGAAGTTAGAACCAATATCATTCACTCTCCATCTGTTTAGCGTCATTAAAGATTCATCTTCAATTAAGGAGGAAGTGTTTTAACTGACGTGGATCAATAATGACTCCTCGTCTGTCGAGACCAAGTGAAAAATCTTGAAGCGGTGGTTGACGAAGCAATCTGTTTAGTAGACCGTTCTGGATCATTCGATCATATGGAGTTGTCATTGTAGGTGAGCAACAAAGAGTTTCTAAAACAAAGCTTAATTTTTTATCTTAATTCATGGTTTTTTCCAGAGCTTTCAACTGCATCTCATGGTCTTTATCAGCGTGTGGAGTTTGGTAAGATGTCAAGAAGATGGCTCAGATATTTATTTTTTAGGGAAGTTAATGTATATGTGGGACATAAACACACAATTTGCACTCCCTGATTAATTGTTTTTACATTTCCTAAGTATTACACAAAGAAAATTTAAATTGCACCAGAAAGTTACAATGAAGACGCTGCTGAACAGATTTCCCAGCTGTTGTTGTTCTTTCTTTGTTTTAAATGGCAGTTCTCTTTCTCCTCTAAACACACACATTTAATTGAGGTCTGTTGGGGCTCAGGGTTTTGTGCGCTAATTGTTAGCATTGTCCATTACACCGACTGTTTGCCTCGGCCTGTAATTGGTACATAAAAAAATCCAGAAAGGTCGAATTAGACTGAGGAGCAGTTAAAACTCCCATCCACAAAAACACACATTTCTCTACATCTCCAACTCTGCATCTAATTGTGGAAATCGATTGGGACTTCTGTCCATGCAGGAGCCAAACAGCTACAGTACACTGTGCCTAAACCCTCAATGAGGAAGAAATGTGAATGACTTTGTGAGAGTACCAATCATTTTCAACCTATTTACCCTAAATGCATGAAATGAGCACATCACGCCTCGCTCATCTGCATTCAGACTCAGTATTCAGAGCCGTGAGAGACGAATAGACTTCCTTACTTTTGAAGTGATGGGGGAAGTTGTTCCTCATATTCTATATAAGTCTTTAAGGTATAAGGAAGTCCTCTTCTTGTCATGCTGCCTCTTCTACAGTTTATAAAGTTTCTCACTGAATTGTGAAAGTTACTGGAGACAAACATAAGGAATTAAAAACGTAGGAACTAGCCAGAGGACCAATTACGAGTCATTATAATGTAGCTTAAGGCAATACTAAAGTATGAAAGGAGTGATTGGTTTAAATCTAGATCAGTTTTGGGATGTGGTTATAACATTTCTTTCTCAACTACTTCATATCTCAGATCTGGAGTTGAGGTTAACATTTTAAACTGATCTTTAAAGGAATGATTTGATATTTTTGGGAAAGACGCGTGTCTGCTTTCTTGTTAAGATTCATATGAAAAGATCGAGAACAACTTCATTTCTGTCAACGAAGAATTAAACGAGAAGCGGAAGGTATTTAGTTGAGCTTAGCATATCTTCTGTCACTACGCATGGATAGAAATAATTACCGCACGTAACTTAACCTAAAACTGAATTCCTCCTACGTTTGGTCTTTATGCTAAGCTACGCTAATTGATGGTGAATTACCAGACATTTATTTAACATGGCTGTCTGTTTGTCTGGTTGTCTCTCTTGTGTAGTATGGCATCAAGAAGAAGGAGGAGAAGGAAGCAGAGGCAGCGGCTGCTATGGAGCAGGCCTCCGAGGGCAGCCTCACCCGTCCGAAGAAGGCGGTCCCCACCGGCTGCGGCGACGAGGAGGAAGAGGAGAGCATCGTCGATACGGTCATGAAATTCATCCCGACCCCGCTTATGGATATGTTCAATAAAAAGTAACAGTGTTTTGGGTGAAATGTGATTAACTTCTTACAACGTTCACCTGCCGTACCACCCTGCCCCGCCCAAACCTGCAGTCACACTTTTCTCCACCCTCCCACCCCTTCAGCTTCTGAGTGTCCTGCATCTGAGCAGCGTGGCACGACTTCTCCCTCGATCTCTGACGGTGATATCTCTCACACTACTTTAAGAGCATGTAACACCTAAACATTCTTACTTCAGGGGAAAATCTCATGCCATGCTTTCAAAATGTCCGGCACTCAGAATAAGGTCACCCTTCATCCACACCCTTTTGTTTGTAAATAGCCTCGGGTTATAAAAAAAGAAGAACTATATATGAAATATGACATATAACAAGATGACTAAGAGTATAAGCCATATTTTTAACTTTTAAGTAATTATCCAAATCTGAATCTGATTGAATTTTCCTGTTCTTTTCTTGCTAATATTTGATACATACAGTGATATATGAATACTTGCATTTCTATCAGTTCTCCGTTGTGAGGATTCACCACATAAACTGTCCCTCATGTCCTCATAGGTTTATTGTGAATGTGTAACGTGGTGCAGTCCAAACGACACGTGTGAAACCACAAAGTGAAGGAATTCATTTCTTTGTTTTCTTTTAAGCATGCGGTTAACTCTTGTGAAGTGAAGTACACATTTGGATACCATTTTCATTCGTTATGACGAAGCGATATACATTGATATTTGAGGCAATAACTGGTTTTCCATTTTTATTTGATTGACATCTCGTCCACCACGTACAGAAGGCGATGATTGACTTTGTGTCTGAAATGTTCTTCCATGGGGAAGACTATAAATGTTCTCCATTCATGACGTTTGTCTCAAAATATTAAGTAAATCGCTCTACATGTTTGTGGTTTGAACACTCAGCTGTCGTGTCCTGCGGCAGGCGTCGCTTGCTCTGCTTCTGCAGCAGGACGTGCAAATGTGTTGACATGTCCGTCCATTTTATTGTAAAATGAAAAAAAGAAACTTCACAAGCACAACTATGTTGTGAACACACTATACGTGAACAGACAGTGACAATAGTGCAATATATTGTTGGAACTGAAGTTGTCCTGTGTGCATTGGTTAATCCCAAATCAGCAATAACAGACAATCTTCATTGTTGTATGTTTAAACTTACTTCTTAATGTTTTAGTCGACATTAAAGGCACCGACGTGTGTGCATAGTGACAGTGAAGCCTTTGTAGGTCAGACATATTTGACTAAAGGGGGGGGGAAGGTGGGGCGATTTGTTTCGTGTTCGTAAAAAATGTTCAGTCACATGTTACAGAAAGACGAACTCAAGCAGGATGTGTGTTCGGAACCACAAGATGAAAGTTAAACCAAACTAAGGCAGAGATTAACAACACATGAAGAAGAAATTAGATGAAAAAACGAGGAGCTTTTAAGAAAACAACTCCGAGCCGTGCATGAACGTGCAACAAAAACATTTACCCGAGTCCAGTCCGTCCTGCTGGTCGATGTAATGGCACAGCTGTAAAGGAGGCCATGTGAGGATACAATGTTCTGCATATGCCTTGTGTTTATGTATCCTTCATTCCACAGTGTCTTGTTACAACATTCCAGATATTTCAGACATTCCACCAGACTTGTGCTGGTAACACACCGACGTGAATCTTTACAGTAGACCCCAGTCGATGCCTTTGTTAGCCTACATCATGATGAAACTTCAATTTGATGTTGTTATAACCTGAAAATAGACACTAGAATGGATCAAAGATTCATGACTCAACCAAGTAAAGTAGTTTTAGCTGCCACGGACAGAAGAAAAAATGAAGTTAAAGGGGAAACGTAAATGTGCTTTTAGCAGCGATCGGTTCAATCTTGTGATACAATTTTGTTAGAAAACGTTTTTGTGATTCACATGAGCTCAGTGGCTTTAGGTGTAATTAAGGTTTTCTAAACCAGCTTTTTTGCAACAATGCCACAGTTTTTATTAAGCTAGCTGAACATGACACTAAATCTGTGCATTCCTGTGACGTAGACGAAGGAAGTGTAGCTTTGATCAGTGCATCGTGAGCTCTGTTATCATGTTGAATATTTATATATATATATATAAAAAAACACATCCAAGGTCACCTGTAGAGCACATTTATTAAACTTCTTGTGATTTTATTGTACTTGTAAACTGCCTTTGCCAGCATCCGTTCATTGTGTTGGCATCTCGCTGGCAGTTGTTTGCTGTTATGGAACATCAACGACACTCAAATCCATCATCAGAGCAGTTATCCAATCAAACCAAAGAATAGTGCTGGTAGTAGTAGGCTTAGTCAAGAGGTTTCATTTGATTTATTTACTGCGTCTTGTTTATTTTGAAATTCTCAGGTACTTTAGCTTTAAGTTTTAATAGACATTTAAACCATAACTAGCCTTCTCTTAGCATAATTAGCCTTGAACTCAAATTTCATTGCCGGGGGTCTCGCAAGCTGACTCCAACTTTTATTTATGATCTCTTGTTTGGCCCAAGAATATTCTACAAAGCTACGATTACTGCCCAGTCAACCCAAGTAGAGGACTTTCCCAGTGACGAAACCTTAGTAAACATCAGTGTCAATGAGTCTTTTTCCAAACTGGTGTGCTCTGAAATCAGATCACACTCATCCACCGACGCCATCATAAACCCATCACCTTGTAAATGCCAATTGATTGCGCTTTAAATGGCTTGTAGACCACTGCCCAAACCAACTGCCCAAGTCATGCGTAATCAATGTGTAGTGGTCCAGTATACTCCGTGTGAGAAATCCCCTTCAGTGTTCATGTGTGCCGCTCATTCTCACATTGATATGATTATAAAACTGCCTGAAATATATGACACAAGAAAAAAAAATGACTCCTTCGATGTGACTTGAATGTATCTGTCTGATGTTTCTCTCTCCTTGCATCTGTCTCTCTCTGTTCTGTACGTGTTGAGAAGATGCTTACTCTCGTGCAGTGTTTCTCCTTTCTTGTCTGTGACCGGTCCTGTGTCTGTCCTCTGGTGGTTTGGTAATTTTGTATAAAAATAATTTGAGTCGGTGAATTCTTTTGTACTGCGAAATCTTCTCCCCCTACTCCCTCCTCTCTCCCTCTCTGTGGACAAAATGTATGCATGCTTATGGTGTGCGATGTAGGCGAGGTCGTTGATGATCGTTTTGTGTCTTCTCTGTGTTTCAAAGCTCCACCTGTTAGCCTCACTGCATGCCATCTTAGACAGATGTTTCAGTCTGTAACTTTCCTGCAAAAATGGAATCACCGCACAACTCTGAGAATAAAGTGATTTCATATAATTTTTCATCGTCTTGTGTTTCTGCATTCAAACAGCACTGCAGCGGCCCTTTGGCTGTTGCTTCTTCTGTGTAAAAGAAAAAAGAAAACATACATGGAAGCAGTGGTGGTCGTCAGATGTGACGTGCAGTCATGGATATTATCCCATTGCATGGCATCCATTAAAGAAGTATATGTGCAAAACCTTCAATGTATATCACATGTTACTGTTTCTCATCTCAACATGGCTGTTGTGCTTTCTTTTTTATACATTTTCTTTTCTCTCAGAAGGAATTTTCAACATCTATTCAATAAAAGCGAAAAGGGCTGTAAACAGAATACACTGTGTTGTTCAAATCATGATTGGAGACTCCTGATAGTGTCACAGTGAGTACACGGCGGGGACATCAAAGCGATGTGAATGGAATCTCTCGTAGCAGTTTGTTTGTCCTAAGTGGGTCTGTGATACGGGGTAACCTTTCATATCAAACAAATCCACTGAAAAGATAATGGAGGGACGCCAAGAAAGGATTAGGCATGGCAATGACTTCAGAGTTGGATTTAATTCCAGCACAAAAAGGAGGCCGACATTAAAACTAAATTAATTTATTATGATGCTTTGACATTTTCGGGTTTATTGCTTGTCAGAGTTTTGGTTCTGATTTTAAATGAAATTCTTTTGAAAAGGTTGCAGGCGTCGCCTTTTCAGCATGCACAGTGCAACGCTTGCCATTTATTTACCTTCCACTCATACATCAGTACATTTCACTTTTAAAGGTCGGCTGCCGTGGCGATGTTTGTGCTGTACAGCTGTGCTTTTACAAGAAGGCTCAATTTTTTTTAAGTATTGGTTTAGTCGGTGCATAAATAAGTATTTTCATTTGCCTGATACAACTTTGCTGTCAAGCTTCAATAAGCACATGTTGTTTGAAGAGTACAGGGGAAACAATCTTTCTTACTGTCTGATGAAACAGATGTTGAGTGATTTATGCTCCGCCAGTTACTCGACAGAGATCCAGAGACGGCGTGTTATTGTTAGCACCGTACCAGAAATAGAGGCAGGTCTGACTATTAAGTACAATCATCGCTTCCCCTGGATGAAAAGGTAGGAAAAGAAAATGAGTGATTCAACAATTTAGTATGGAACTATAATAAAGTTCATCAATTTATGAGAAACAGATTAAAAAACTAAAAAAACAAAGTGAAGCATCTTGATTTTTTTTTGAAAAAGTCTAATTTTAAAAGAAAAGTGCCATAATAGCGACTTTTGCATATGCTGAATATTGTCTTTGCACATAAACTCTGTTCTGCAGATCATCTTAAAACAGACTGGATTCATCTGAAGTCAGCTTTGTAACATTCTCTTTCCTTTAGTCTTTTATTGGCACACACGCTTACTGTAATGGATACTAGCCTTGGTACTAATTAAAAACATTAATCAGAATAACTGAGCTGATCGTTCTCAATGTACAACAGTTATTATAGAATAGGAATATAACTACAAACAAGATCCTTCTCCTTGCCCTAGAAACCTAAATGTGGATCTACCTCACAAGTCCATCCACCAACATTTATTGGAGGTGAAAGTGAAATGTACCCAGAGCAACATCTTCCTTAGGTTTCTCTTGTTGTTGTCTCCTTGTGTGCCATTATAGTCACGTAGCCATTTCTCCAGTGGAGCTCAATAAATGCACCAAACCTAGTTGTTAAATGTGTGCCAGAACTGCAGAGCCTCTGTGGGTCGCAACGTCCAGCTGCTTTTCCAACACTTTGGGCTGTTGAGCACACACAAGGGTCTGGCTCCTCCTTTGCAATAAAAGTCCACAATTCTCTGTGCAGGAAACGGAGGTATAAATCAATTCCCATTAGTATTCATGCTCTGAGGTTGCCTCTTCAGGCTTTATGCTCTCTGAGCAGCACTCAGGCTGCAGGAGAGCTTTGGCTCTATTGGTGTCCTGTAGACATGCAACAGTCAATGTCAATTAACTGCTCTCCACTGGGCACCGAACCCATAGAGCAGCCAGAGTGCAAAGACTGGAACTGGCATCTGTTAAAAGGATTTATTTTTCTTTTGGGTGAATGGAGATATTTTACCCTTATGAGAAAACATGGACAGAATGACTGTGATCAGTGAGCATCCAGCTGTTTGGTTTCTGCTGATATGTTACTGTATATGGTGCTTTGATAAAAGTCTACTATGTCAGACTCTCAGAAATATCGACTGACATCCAGTTAAAATATCTTTCCAAACGCCGGTCTCATTCCCACGTCATCAAACACAATAGGGTCTCGGATAAAGATGGAAATATTCAGTGTGACCAGCAGCTCATGACCAGCAGTGCTGGATTTCCATTTGCAACACTAACACTCAGAGACAGGCACCCGCCCTGAAAGAGCTTTTATTTTTCCATCAGTCTACGTCCAATGGACACCATATGCTCACAGATTCGCTTCTGTTTTCTAGATTTTGATTATATGCAAATTAACTATTGAGAAATGCAAATCTTTTTGAATCCATCAGACTGGTATTTGACGTCTGGGGAAGTCTATTTCCTCTCCCTTTCAGCTTTAAGTCCTGGGGACCTCGATCAGTATCACAGGGTCGTGGGGAAACTTTGATTGACAAGTCCATTGACGTGAGATCGCAGCAGCCGCAGCAGCTCAGATGAAGCTATAATAGGTCCGTTTAATGAAGGAAGTAGCCCAGAGACCTTCTCCACCTGCATCAGCGACAGACCTGGGAGCTGCTTTTCCATTCACCTCAGTGACAAGAGGTCTAACATATTATAAGGCATTTAATTTCAGCACAGGACTCCGAGGGGACGTTCCTCCATTTCACGGTGTTAAAAGCAGCGGACAAATGGGCTGAAAAGGATTCTGAAAAAGTTTGGTTAAAGAGCACTCCTGACCTCAATTAGTGAGCATTTCTCCTCTGAGTCTGCAGTGCGAGCTGGAATATGAGGATGTTAAGTCTTTGCCAAACAACCTCTAATCCTGTGTAGAGGCCTGCAATATATATAGAATTACCTGCACAAAAAGAAGACGTACACTGGGAGTATGGATTTGAAGGGACTAAAGATGTTTTGCTCTGTCTATAAATACTGCTGTGCTTCAATAACTTTCCCTTCAGGGAAGCTATCACTTCCACACGGTTCTGATGTGCTGCGTGGAAGACATCATCTTCCATTTCAGCAAACCAGGTGTGGTGCACATCCAACGTATGCAGCTCATAATAAAGGTTGTTTGTGTTTATCTAATTCAGAGCACCAACCGCGTCATTGCTTCTTTGATAGTTTCTGTCTGCATGTATCCAGGTACTGATTGTTGCTACGGTATTAGCATTAGGATAGTGTTTGCGGAATAGGACAAAATGACTGTCATTCATGACATGGAGGCGTCGTTAGCTGCCTTCCATGTCAGAAACGTTAAGATGTTTTGCATAGCCTCCATGTTTATCAGGAATATTTAGGGCTGCGTCCGACTTGCAGCCCTTTGCCGCATGTCGTCCGATCTCTCGACACCTTTCCTGCCAATCTTTTGCTGTACTATATATTAAAGAAGCCAAAAAACACATCTAGTGTACGTATCTACAGTATATCAATGTGTTCATATAGTCTTTGTGTGTCGATGGCTGTACGCACATTTATTAAAGGTCCAATACTTGAGGGTTATTAGGGGGTGGGGGGGGGGGGGGGGGGGGAAGTACAGGAACACAACTTAACTTTCCTGTTTTGAAGTTGGATTTGTCTTTTGTAATATGTTTGAATAAAATGGTCAAATCAAATCAAATGTATTCATATAACCCAATATCACAAATTATACATTTGTCTCAGTGTGCTTTACAGACTGTACAGGATACGACACCCTCTGTCCTTAGACCCTCTGTCCTTAGACCCTCTGTCCTCAGACCCTCTGTCCTCAGACCCTCCGTCCTCAGACCCTCCGTCCTCAGACCCTCTGTCCTTAGACCTTCTGTCCTTAGACCCTCTGTCCTCAGACCCTCCGTCCTCAGACCCTCTGTCCTTAGACCCTCGCATCGCACAGGGGAAAATGTTAGAAACCTCAGGGAGAGCAACTGAGGAGGGATCCCTCTCCCAGGACGGACAGACATGCAATAGATGTCGTGTGTACAGGACAGAGACACAGAAACTCCGGGGATGATGTCCCGGATGATGAGTTAGTAACATACATTTATATAAATGCATACAGATAGAGAGGGAGGGGAGGAAAGAGGAGGAGGAGAGCAGGGAGGTGTCCCCCGGCAGTCTAAGCCTATAGCATAACTAGGGGCTGATCCAAGGCCAGCCTGAGCCAGCCCTAACTATAAGCTTTATCAAAAAGGAAAGTCTAGTTGGTTTATAAGGTACTATGAGATCTTTAAGATATGCTGGAGCCTGACCATTAATTGCTTTGTAAGTCAGGAGAAGGATTTTGAATTCTATTCTGTATTTTACCGGGAGCCAGTGCAGAGCAGCTAATACAGGAGTAATATGATCCCGAAACACAAGATGTTCCTACATTTTCCCGGCTTGTTCACTACTTGTGTCTTTCTGCACTCTTTTTTCTCCCTCCTAAAACTGTACTTAGCATGACATGTTCATAAACAGGACGGCATCACAGGCTTGGTTCAGCTCTTTTTCTCAGCATGATGTTATTATTTTCCAACAAAATATTACAGCACATTTCGCTGAGCTAAATATGCAGCCTTTACTTCCCAGGAAGTGCTCCTTTGTATTAAGCTCTGCTGAGCTGCAAAATTGAACCGCCAGTCAACTATGGAAATTTGATAACGGAGGGTAATGCTCTGAGCCTGACATCTGAATTTTGACTCTGAAGCAGCCGTGGCAGAGAGTCGTTTAAAATAAACACGCTCTCTGTGGATATCAAGGCATTGGCCATGAACAGGGGAAAAGAGGGAAAGCAAGTCTCAGATACAGGTCGTACTGGGTCCCAATGGAAACACTGTGATATCTTTTTACCAAATTGTTTGATGAAACATCTGGGACTCAAGCCCCCTTGTCTCCTAATTCGCCCACATTTCCTCTCATCCAGGCCTGAGTTGTGACAGTTTGCCCCATCCAGAAAACCAATTACATATAGCAGGCAGCCTAATTGTCTCACATTTAATTTAAGACACTCATTTGTTCCACAGTCAAGAGATGGGCCAAGATTTATGCAGAGAGGCTCTGTGCTGCTTCAAGCAAATGGGCAGCTTTGAAATTGTAATGCTGGCTTTTGTGTAGGAAGCAAAAGACAACTTGTGCTGTTTAATCAGAAGTCAGTGGCATAAAGAGGCAGCCATTTAATGTGAGATCCCTGTCAATGCATGCTATTCCAAGAGATATAGGAGCTTAAAATGCAGCATTCTCGTTACTTTAAGCGTAATGTGGCACATTACGCTCTGCCTTGGTTAACAATTCTGAGATTCAAATATTTCATGTGTATGCTGCAAGGCATATCAGTAATGATTTTCAATGTCCACGCTCCTTTTCGATGCACAGCACATCTCCAGAAATCTATATATATATATATATATATATATATATATATATATATATATATATATATATATATATATATACACACATATATATATATATACACACATATATATATATACACATATATATGTATATGTACATACATATATATATATACACATATATATGTATATGTACATACATACATATACATATATATGTATATGTACATACATACATATACATATATATGTATATGTACATACATACATATACATATATATGTATATGTACATACATACATACATACATACATATACATATATATGTATATATATATATATATACATATATATGTATATGTACATACATACATATACATATATATGTATGTATATATATACATATATACATATACATATACATACATACACGTTAACATCGGTCTACCTGAGACACGTTAGCATCGGTCTACCTGAGACATATTAGCGTCGGTCTACCTGAGACACATTAACATCGGTTTACCTGAGACATATTAGCGTCGGTCTACCTGAGACACGTTAACATCGGTCTACCTGAGACACGTTAACATCGGTCTACCTGAGACACGTTAACGTCGGTCTACCTGAGACACGTTAACGTCGGTCTACCTGAGACACATTAACATCGGTCTACCTGAGACACGTTAACATCGGTCTACCTGAGACACGTTAACGTCGGTCTACCTGAGACACGTTAACGTCGGTCTACCTGAGACACATTAACATCGGTCTACCTGAGACACGTTAACATCGGTCTACCTGAGACACGTTAACGTCGGTCTACCTGAGACACGTTAACATCGGTCTACCTGAGACACATTAGCATCGGTCTACCTGAGACACGTTAGCATCGGTCTACCTGAGACACGTTAACATCGGTCTACCTGAGACACGTTAGCATCGGTCTACCTGAGACACGTTAACATCGGTCTACCTGAGACACATTAACATCGGTCTACCTGAGACACGTTAACATCGGTCTACCTGAGACACGTTAACATCGGTCTACCTGAGACACGTTTACATCGGTTTACCTGAGACACGTTAACATGGGTCTACCTGAGACACATTAACAACTCCATCAGAAATGTATTGCAATGGACTGCAGGTGGTAGAGGACAGGGGGCTAACGGAGGCTTCACACATGAGGTCAAAGACACAACTTTAAACATATTTATTGCGCAATGAAAGATGTTATGTCAGATTTGAAATTGTACTTTATGTCAAACTGTTGGTCTGTGTCGTCTAAGATGATTGTAGAAGACAAGATATTGGAGAAATAGTATTGAAATAAGACAAGTTGACCGTTTATAATGCTACTCATTGATTCATCTTCCAAAATCCATTTGAATATTTTGAAATGCTTCTCACAGCAAATATTGATATATGCGATTAATTTAGATGAATTAATAACAAAGCTTGTAATTAATTAGATTAATGTTTTTTTAATCGCTTGGCAGCCCTAGATATAATCTAAATCTAAAGTTACCTGATTTTACTAACATGCTACTTTTTTAAGTCTAAAAAGACTCCTCATTATAAATTAGGACAGTCCACTCACAATTAGCAAACACATTTCTATTTGGGGATGAAAATGGGACAGCGTTTTCTTTTTTTTGGCACCCTCCTTATCTGTGACACCATATGGATGTTTAGCTCTGGCAAGACTCCACTGACAAAAGGTGGGAATACGGCTGTGCGGATATACAGGAGGATTTTCTGGGGATTGGGGTGGATTTCCTGACCCAGAAATGATTGAGCAGATATATTGGAGATAATGTGGGTGTAAAGTCTCAATAGTAACGCTTCACAGAGCTACAACATGTAGTACCAGTGAACCTTACATCACTCCTTCAGTGGACGCCTTATTAGGACCCAACAAAGCCGACTTCTTCTTAATTAAAATCAAACTTAGAGCATAGTGACGTCATGCCCTTTCATTAAACACATTCAACTATGAATGTAATATGAGGTGCAGCTATGACTGCTCATTAAGCCAGCGAGTCAGAAACTGCATGGGATTACATGAATGCACGGTTACGGCACCTGAAACACATGCAATATACTCCACAGGAAAATCTCAGTTCTAATTGGACCTGAAAATAGAAATAGAGAGGTGGAAGTGGACTGGGTGAGCACTGATCTGCCGTGTGAGCTGAGCATGCGTGAGGTAGATGGCGGTAAGAACAGCTGTGGTCCACTTCCTAAACTGTTCACAGAGTGGAGGAAAGGATCTGGTGAGAGGTCGTAATTGGGATATGTGAAAAGGGAAGATAATACAAATCAAAAAGCATACAGGTGTTGAGACACTTAAGCTATTTTCTAATATTAACCTTGGACAATATTTGGAGAATCAGACCCGCACATTATCCGTAGTTTCCTTTTCTCACATGCAGCACACAACAGGAGATTGTCCGTGTCAGAAGCGTCTCACTGGGTTGCAGCGCATGTGTGAAAGCTTTAAACTCAGGTAATACAAATTCAACCAATCGCCCAAAATCTTGACAAATCCCTGCAACAGTTAGACAAAAGTCTAAGAAGACTCAGTCACATTGTTTCAACGCCATTTTCTTTCTTTCAACAACTAAAAGAAATCCAATTCTAAAACAATGGACCAACCAACAATAGAAGGCCTTTCCATGTAATAGCATGGCGCCATGTTGAAGCATGCATAGCAACAAACAGCCGACTGCGTTTCTTAATGTTCAATTTGTCCCTTAGAACAGAAGACAGACATGGTTTATTTGGTTGGATTTATTTTATGAGTTTGACTAAATGCATTGGGTGTAGACAAGATGTTATTCATATATTAGAGGCTAACTGTTGTATCAGGCTAACTGTTGTATCATTAAAAGGCGCTGCCATCTTCCACACACACACACACGTGTTGAAACTATTTTCCTGATATGTTGTCCAGACATCTCATTCAGTCTCCTCTTTGTTTTGTTCTACGTTTAAAGTAAATTTCTTATTAATTCACGTCATTCACAATGTGGACGTATTCACTTCCAGCCAGGAGTTAATTCTGCCGCTTTTACCTCTGAATTACATTTGATCTACAAAATCACAAGTCTCTCCAAAAGAGAGCTTTAATTTAGGACATAATGTTCATACCATTGATTATATTATTGTGCCGTTTTTAGCATGCTAGCCATGTTAGCTTCTGCAGTTTGTAATCCCGTCCTCTCCTGCAACAACACACCTTTATTATTCCTTTGAGTTTCTTAAATTTGGTGACCTCGTGCCATTGTAAGCATAGCTTTGCCCAATCTTTGCTGAGGTCGACTCAATCTTGATAACTGAAAACACCTGTGTGGGCCTGCAGAGCATCGATGTATAAAGAGAAGTGGAGCGTTGGAGGCGGGGATGCTTTGTTAAATGTGTGTGCGTGTACACACAGCAAGTCATGCACATCTAAAGTTACATACTGTAACGATATGACCAGAACACAGGGAAAAAGGACTCAAAGGCACAACTCAACAGGTTGGTACACGGGAAGGCAGTCAGCGAGGCAAACAAAGTAGACGAAGGCAGGGTGGCAGGGTGGCAGGGTGGCAGGGTCGCGACACAACCGCTGGACCACTACAACACTGAGGTACGAAGACCAACTGGCAACAAGTGGAACAAAACACACAGACTATATACACCAGGAAGTGGGCGGGGTAACGAGACACAGGTGGAGACACTAACGAACAGATTGGGAACACCTGGGGGCAGGAAGTAGCCACAACTGAAACGAGAGAGAACAGGTAACAAAATAAAACAGGAAGTACAAACAACAATAAACATTTAACGGACAGCAGGAACCCTTACACATACTTTCTAACATAGATATGGCCACAAGTTGATCTTAATTGTATAATTATTTTCTTTAAGGGCGTTGTCATGTCAAGTTTCAAAAGAAGAACAAGAAAGAAACACCATCAACACATTTGTATCTGAAACACAGCAGAGGTGATAATAACAACTAGCGTGCAACCTTTGTCGAAACACAGATGTGTCATTGTGTAGCAAAGCTCTTCACACATACTCTGAAGTCTGCATGAAAAACGTTTCCACAATTTATCTTTTCACAACGGCAGGCGATAGCAAGAGGTTTGGTATCTGAGATATAATTAGTACAACCCAGTTATTGTGTTCGAGTTCAATTGCGGATACTATTGTGCTCTTATCTTTTCCTTTCTGTCACCTCCAGAGAAAGAAAACAATGTGACCCCAGAGAAACAAACGGTCTTTGTGTCAGTGCACACTCCACATTTCCACTGCACACAAAGAAACGCTGACTTATATAATAGTTGCTTCAGCAGGGCCCTATTCCTCCTGGTGTCGTGGTGAGAAAATACCTTATTCTGTCCCTGATACACAAAAGATGTGTTTGTGTCTTTAGTGCTGCTGTTTTAATTGGATTTCTTTGAAAGTTGAGATTACCCTCGAGGGGGCTTCTGTCTCTGGATGTGGTCTGACGCCCAGTCAACCTGATTAAATCGCTCCGTGTTTCTTCTTATTCATCATGTCAAGACTTGCTTTTGATTGATTCTCATTTCGCAGACAGGAAGTGTTGCACGGTCACAGGGGATCCACACATGCACGAGTGAAGAGTATATTTAATCCCTCTGAACTCAAATTTAATTCCTAAAAATAAAGAAAGAAATTACCCAAACTTATTTTATTGTATTTGTTTAATATTAATGCAGTAGACCTTAAAGAGTAAGGCACAAATGTACTTTAATTAAAAAATAAAACGGAACAAATGTGGCAGTTTCTAAGCCCTCTGTGCCCTCATGAATACTGTCCTTTTAGATATTTAATTAGCTCTTCTTTAGCACCAGTATCTTTCCATAGTGGCCTATTCTTAGGCCTTATAAATATTCAGTTCACCCATAATTATTTTGATTATAATCAAGTGATTAACAATCATGTGTAATTAAATGCTGCAGGGGTTATGAAACCTGTCCTTTATAAAGTATTTACAGTATCAGACTTCTCACAAGTTCAAAAGTGATTAAATGTGAAATGTAATAGTTGACGAAACATTTCCACCACACGGTCTATTTAGTAGCTTTTGTAAAGCTTAGACTCACATTGTTTGTCCAGTTGTTGTTCATTTAATTGTAAATGTTCTTGTCTTGTTCTTGTCTTATTGTCTAAATTGATTGAGATGAAAATTCAAACCTTGAAATTATACCTTGAAAATAATCTCCCCACAAGCTCCAAGCTGTTCTATAGCTCGATCACATCACAGATTCTCCATCTGCTGCGTTTTTTAATATTTCAAATGGTTAATATGAAATATGCAGAATGACTTATTCACTTTTTTTTGCAAACTGCGGAAAAAATCCAACCTGTTTATAGTTCAAATGACTGGAAGGAGGTTTGTCTCATTTGCATGCACTGAAACATTTAAAATCAACAAAAGCTCAGAAAAGGAGGAGCTGATCACTTCCTGCAGCTTTGGCACTTCATGCAAATACATGTGGGATTACTTTGTTGTTACTGTGCAAGTTCTTGTTAAATTATTCTTGTTATCAAAGTCACTATTTAGCATTAGAGAATGTGTCCCCTGCTTCGCCCCAGCGTTGGATGAATGTACTGTGAGTCTGCTGGAGGCCTGACGCAGGAAGGCAGCGGAGTGTGGAGCACCGGTCTCTGTGGGGACCAGTGGAGAGAACAGGTTCCTAAAACATTGATGTGGAAGTCACACATCCCTCGATGCTCCTCGGTTTCTCAGTCCACTTGAGCAAATACTAGTACCGTAGAATCTGCCAGAGGGAGACAGTCACGCTGAATAATTATACTTCTGTGTTTACTCTTCTCCAGGTTCTAGGTAGATGTGAATAAAAGTAGAGTAGGAGCAGCTCTATAGCAGAACACTGCTTCACTGTGATTTTGCTTGAATTCCTTTCAGCTAACCAAACATATGGCTAACTGTAGTCCTGTGGTGAGCCATCATTATTCATAAATGCACAATAACAAGATTTATAGTGAAAGAGCCCCGATGAGGGCACTGAACCACTCAGAGTCCAGCTGTGACAAAACTGTGACGACGCTCTGGGAAGATCTCATTAGTTTTCCATCGTAGAGCCGTACGATGTCTGGTTCCCCCTCCCTGACGATGTGTGACAGCTGCCATGTTTTTCTTATTTCTTATTTTATATCTTGTCACACACTGAGGAATTATCGGTGTGCAAGAGAAGGAGGACGCTGGCACACTGAAGTGGGAACATGACCTGTTTGGCTCCAAAGATGGAAATATCCAACAAGGCTTCATTTTGCTTTGACCTACCGCAGTGCAGATGTGTGTGTGTGTGTGTGTGTGTGTGTGTGTGTGTGTGTGTGTGTGTGTGTGTGTGTGTGTGTGTGTGTGTGTGTGTGTGTGTGTGTGTGTGGTACACTATTCTGGTTTAAATGTATCATAACAGTAACTGAGTGCTTAAAATAGTATTTTCTCAAAACCAAGAACATCTGTGCGGTGAGATTATCTGACGTCTGTATAACCGTGAATAATAATCTCAGTAGCCTCGTAGATATCTGTAGTTCAGCAGATAAAGCTTGAACATTACGATCATTACGCTCATCGGTTGCTTTGGAAATGTTTTACATATAATTATTGACTAAAATCACCAGCGCATAGCAACCATAATGGCATTAGTGGGAACGCTTTTAACGCCATTAGGATAATCCCCATATAACTCTTATTGAATAAAACCCACATATTATGAAGAAGTAGGCTATGCATTATTTATAATGCACGGACTGAACGGACTGAACGGACTGAACGGGAAGCTGGGTTTTTTTTGAGGCCATGCGAGTTTGGAAATGAAACATTATCAACAAATCCCAAGAAAAGACAAAATGAGAACTTATCCCACGACTGAAACTAGGATCATCTGTGTAGTTTTTCATTAAAAACATGTAAAAGACAACTTTAATGATATTTCTGTCTGTTGCACAATAAGAAACAGACTGAGGGGGGTTTCCCCGCCTGGCAGCGTCAGAATACCTTCTGGGTCTTCACATCGTAGATCATTTTCCCCCCTGATCCACCATCTGATCTGAACTGTTCAGCCAAACCACGTGACTGCTTTCTGCAGGCTCCTCTGTTCAGAGATCAAAACGCTGAGCAGACCTGGCATCAAAGCGCCGCTGCGGAGCCTAAAAGAGAGCCAGTTAATTTCTAACGCTATGAAGTCTTAATGCACAGAATTACCACGGGCAGGCAGGAGGTCTTTCACCGCGCTGTCAGACGTGTTGGCCTACTTTCACTTGAGCTCCCGCAGGAGAGATGGTAAATAAATTATTTACCAGACCACTGGAGTGGTTGAAAGGGCATGTGTGCTGCTGTCTCTGAAGAAGAAATCCATACGCTTTTCTCTGAAATCAAACATCCTGAGTACCCTGTGACCATGTATCATCCAGTATGTCAATATGCAGAGGGTGTGGGGAAGATTTGGAAACCCAAAATGATGGATTACTGCAGTGCAGCTCATGAATCCCTCGTTGACCAACGCCCTCTGTTCCTCTCCGGCATCCTGTGTGGAGCCTGTGATGCCTTATAGCTGCACAGCTTTACAACGCTGTGCTCACATGTGGGTCTGATATGTAGTTTGAGTGTGAAGACAATGAGTTTGTGCTAAAGTGGGAAGAATACTGTGGGATAGTTGTGCTGGTGTCCCAAGTTAACGAGGGTCAAATTAAGCAAAAATAGTCAGTTTTTGTGTTGAGCACAGTTAAGAGAATTATTTATTTCATTACTGTAGTGATTTCCCCATCAATCAGGCTGAACCCTTAATATTTATACATTTAATTCACGCTTCATGCCGACTTTATGCAGACGTAAACAACGCATCCAACACGGCCTCATACCAGACGACAGAATAGCTAATGACTCCCAAAACAACACGAATGACGACAAACGGTCCTGGTTCTAAACACATTGTGAAACAGAACTACTTGGTTGTGTTGAGGCAACAAAACTACTTCGTAAAAGATGATTTGGGTTAAAATGAGTGTGTTTGTTACGTAGTTAAGTATGTGCCGTAACGTAAAATACCTCAATGTGTTGACTTTCTGTTTCAAACTCCACACATTCAACCGTCCTCCCTGCATGGACTTCCTCACTCTTTATGTCCCCTGACTTCCTCCCTGCGTGGACTTCCTCACTCTTTATGTCCCCTGACTTCCTCCCTGCGTGGACTTCCTCACTCTTTACATCCCCTGACTTCCTCCCTGCGTGGACTTCCTCACTCTTTACATCCCCTGACTTCCCCTTGCATGGACTTCCTCACTCTTTACATCCCCTGACTTCCTCCCTGCATGGACTTCCTCACTCTTTACATCCCCTGACTTCCTCCCTGCGTGGACTTCCTCACTCTTTACATCCCCTGACTTCCCCCTGCATGGACTTCCTCACTCTTTACATCCTCTGACTTCCTCCCTGCATGGACTTCCTCACTCTTTACATCCCCTGACTTCCTCCCTGCGTGGACTTCCTCACTCTTTAAGTCCCCTGACGTCCTCCCTGCGTGGACTTCCTCACTCTTTACGTCCCCTGACTTCCTCCCTGTGTGGACTTCCTCACTCTTTACATCCCCTGACTTCCTCCTTTGGCTTCATCCTAATTATTACAGCGAGCTTCAGTTTGTGGGAGGCTGGCAAAGTCCCTCACACACAAGCAAAGAAAAAGCTTTGAAAACATCAGCGTGTAATCTTTTAATCAGACTCTATCGTCTGATCAACAGCATTACCACACTGGCGACGGCAGTGGCAATTAAAAAAAAGAAAAGGCTTTGAAATAATTAGTACTGAGACAGATAAAAGCAGAACTGTGGATCCACCCTCATTCTTTCCAGCCTGCTTTACTCATGACGTCCCATAATTCCTAAAAAATTAAAGGGCTGACATTGCGCTCAGAGACATTTTGGGTGACAGTGACGATATTACATTTTCAATTATTCATTTGAATCATAACAGGATAATGAAGAGGAGGGAAATTAATGATAAGGACCACCTTTAGCTCAGAGTATCAATTTGTCCCCATGCATAATTTAATCGATTCCCTGTGGAGCGTGCTCCAAACACAGGCGGGGAGATATGATTGAGAGGGAAACTGGAAATGAATGTACTGTACCAAGGCTCTTAAAAAAAAAAGAGTAAGACAAAATATTAAAAATGCACCTCAGGAACCCTTCCACAATGAGACAACATATATTTTAAGTGAGTCACTGCGAACTAAAGGGATGAAGTCATTTTAAGTCTCATAACTGAAGTCAAGTCAAGTCAAGTTAAGACGGACAGGTACCAAATGAAATTAGGGCTTGTTGTTTATTGTTTACTAAGTATGAGTAGGTTAGGGTGGATAGTTGGGAATGCAAAGACTAGTTTATATTAACCATGCCTTTGATTTTTAATCACATAACCAGACCCAAGATCTTCTCTCGTCTATAACCATTTGTTTTGGGCACTAACTGACCGAACAATAAATGTCCATTCTGTTTCCACAGGAGACTTATGAAGTCCTGACAAACCCTCCAGCTGCTGCCCTGTGATCACACCTATTTCAAGCAACACAAATGTGCTTAAAAATAAATAAGTAAGTGTTCATAAAGGTTAGAAAATTGCCTTTGGACGCAGTTAGACTTTCGGGATTGTTCACGATTTATCCGTTGACAAAGACTACTCTGAAAAATATCACCCTGCTCCTTTTTCCTTTGGTTTTTACCAAAAAAGTCCAAAAAGGGATTCAGGCATAAGCATGTCACCTCTCTCGCCTCTCTGATGCAAAGTATTGCAGAGGTATTTTGAAACAGTAACACATCAAACTCAACGTGATTTGAAATAGCATGTACAACCTTACTCTCAGAAGGTAGGCGAATTTTACCCGAAAATACCTACAAACGACATACCCAAAGTAAATTGAAAGCCGCTCTTCAACCATTTGCACCAGCTGCATGATTTTGGTCTCATTCAAAAGATAACTCTCTTATTGTTCTTGCAAAACAGTGAAGAATCACTGCAAGTGCTTCTTCACTGAGTAATAGTGGTCTGAATATACTGAATTGGAAGAAAATACACTCAGCCAGAATTTCTTTGTTGAAAAAGATGTCTGAAGATGCGTATAGCTGACAGTCCCGAGCTGAAATACACAATAGAAACATAGAACCAAGTGTTATCAAGTTCACCACCCAATTTCAGATAAAAAAGATAAAAACTTAATTTATTAGACAGGTTTGTCCAAGAGTAACACCAGGCGTACACCAACTGTGCAATATGTACATGTACTGTACTAATAATAATAATATTTATTAATTAATGTTATTTTTATTTATTTATAAATAACTATTATATACCCATATTCCCTGTTAGTAGTAATCACACAGAGTAAGTGAAGTATAAAGATATTTCTTTCTAATATTTTTATGTTTTTTTTGTGTTTTTTTCTGTACAATAAATAATAAACATTATTTTGGAAATACATTTTATTTTGAAAAAACCAAGGGAAGTGACGCATCTAACAAAAGAGGCGCTCATTTTCTATATGATGTTCGCGCCACCAGGACGCTGAGCTGTTCCAGGGTCAGTCTGTAACAGAAGAAGTGGGTGGGCACTTTCTTATCAAGTTGACACTCATTGGCTCATGAAGGTTGTAAAAGACCCATCGAAGCTCCGATTGGCTCAAATGAAGTGTCAATCTAATGCTGAGAGCCCGCGCTAAAACCAGGACGTGTCTGATCCGCGATGAGCGCACAAGATATTAAGTTGTGACAGGTTTATGATCACACAATGTAAAAATCGATCAGCTGATTTCACAGATTGCAACACCTGTTCATGGACTTTTATCGATGTGACGATGTTCACAGTGGATATCTTTTTAACGGAAACGAACGTGTGGACATCTGGCAAAGCCTTAGGAGCGTCTTTTTCAAAATATTGCTGAAAAGAGGATATTTATGAGGCTTTATAGGTAAGTGGGCTCAAAGTTATAATTTTGATTCTGATTTTGCTAGTTTGAGGAGCTGATTGTACCGCTGTTGTGATTTTCATCTCCATATTAAAATAGACGAGATTCTAAGCTTTCCAAAACTATAATAATTTATTTTCAAAAATGTACATGTACAGGCGCAATAAAACTCCTGCTGGGCCCGCCAGCGGGCCCGCACACGGTAAGAGGTTTAAATCAGTCAGGCCCAGTTATTAGCACTACAGCAGAATCTCAACTCACTGAAGTGTGTCTGACTTCAACAGACTGACTGGGAAGTTGTTCAGGCATCAAAGACTCAGCAAGAGAGGAAGAGCTCTCATTTAGAAACCATGTGCAAGCCGCTCTGTTGTCCAGCTCGGCTTTGATGGGCAGGATTATCTCTCAGGCTCGGAAGGCAGTGCTACATGAAGGACAGCGGTGCATCAATCTTTCCCGCTTTTTTATCTCATTAATTTGAGCTGCGAATCAAAACGCTGCGACGACATTGCGAAAGGTTATCGGACGTGCCATTTTCCGCACACAGGCAGCGGAAAACTTTGAGACTTCCTGACAGTCAACTCGTGACCTTCTCACTGCCGCTCTCAAAGCTGTCGGTGAACTCCATTGCCCCAACTTCCTCCTGCATAGTTAACAGATAACCCGAAAGGTCGTTTGAGAAGTTCATGCTCATCATCTGTTGATGTGATAAAGGTTAATAAATATACCAGGAAGGCACGCAGGTGGAGACGGCTCTCCTGGGGCTTCTGTTTTGCATTCCAATTATGCTCTTTCACTTTCTGAGAGAAAACATTCAACTTACAATGTCTTTTCATTGCCTTCCAAATGTCCAATTAGTTGTGTGGTGTTGGATGTGGGGAGTGCGGAGGTACCTGGAGGAATAAAGTATTTGTGGCAGACCTGCACTGTTGACTGACACTGCTGGCCATGGATGGCGACCCCAGTTAATTGCATATTTTGATGAGGTAGTTAGAGAAGAGCTCTGAAAGAGGCAACATCTAATTTCCAGAGGATCTTAGACACAGTGAGGTCTTTGTGGCGATTCTTCCCTTTTTTTTGGGTACTTGTTTGTTGTTGTTGTTGCCTCTGTGGATACAGTATCAAGTCTTTGACAACAACAAATTGAAAATCAACTGAAGCACTTGTGTAATGTAGATTTGTATTCAAACAACCTCTGACTGATCAGTACAGCCCTGGCTGTACGGCTCTCCTTCAATAAAATCGTAAAAATAAAATGGATTCTTTACCACTTTGGCGGTTCTCCATTACCAGACCATCATCAAACATCATTAACTCCCTTTTGAAATGAGCAGAGAAACAGAATCCATTCGATTTGTAAGTTATTGAGTGAAATCCAATGTACTGTTCTGTTTCCATGGCCAAGTTTCCAGGAACTGAGTCCATGTTGGATAATTCTGCAGGATTCTTGTCCAATGCTAACTTCCAATGCCGATGCAGATGCAAGTGTACCTCAGGGAATTGAAAAGTAAAAGTGTCGAGGTCGAGGTTGAGGACGGGTGTGTGCGTGTGTCAGATTGAATCCGGGCTAAGAACAGCAATTCATTTTTGCTTCTTCTGGTCATGACCACAATCTTTCTATAACCTGGTGTTCATGTTCTCCAGACCTTATCTATGCCTTTACTATACCCTAGTTCCCCTGCACAGATATCGAAGGAATAAATACTTCTTGGTAATAAACATTCACAAACGTAGTCACTGAATCTAAACTGGGATTTTGCAGAATTGTCTAATATTATTGGTCTGCTCTGTAAATGGAGTTTTAATGTTGTACTTAGTGAACAATGGAGCAGTTTGAGAAATACCCAATGAGAAATGCTCTTGCTTTCATAATCACATAACAGTTTGGTTTCTTTGGTTCGCAGCTGCTGCAGCGGTGCTGATCAGCGGCAGCACAGACCTGTCGGTTCATTTGTACGTGTGCAAATCTGTCATTACAAGCAGGATGACCTGCAGGAGGGACTTTATACAGTACAAACCCCTTACTGCACATAAATAACTTATTTGATTCAAAAGATTCTTCAGTTTTAATGGCAAAAGGCTCCATTGATTTATCTGGACCATCATGTGGGTCATCCCTGTTTCATAGTGTGTTAGATTATACGAACATGCAATGATGCCTTCTGATATTAGGAGATCAATATCCTGAGTCTCTGTTAAGTCTTGGACTGGGAAACTCAAAGATCGTCTTATGGACTCTTTTGTTGTAATAATACATATATATATATACATGTATACATATATATACATATATATATATACACATATATAATACATATATATATATACATTATATATACATATATATATACACATATATATACATACATATATATATATATATATGTATGTATATATGAACTCAAACCACTTCATCTGTGTGCAATAGTTTTTTTAATATTGTGCATTTTTTGTTTTATTTAACTTTGTGCATTTCTCATAACATGTTAATGTATCATCTGTTTTCGAGTCATGTTTGATCAAAAAAATAGTGAATAATGATAGTAAATGTCTAATTTTAACATTAAAACTGTTTTATTCAAGTAAGGTTTCTAAAGAAAGGTTTGATATAAATTCTAAATAAAGACTGATCGTGATTGGTCCACACACATTTGCATTTGACAGCCAAAATGTTCATGTAACGCTTCTAAAATAGGACCTTTTATATTTCAGCTTAAAATCACCATAACCTGTGTAAATGCGCTTGACGTGTTACTGCGAATTCCAAGCTTCACGGGTAATACGAGCTCATACCTCCAGGACACAGCTGGGTCGGGAAAATGCTGAAGTAGGTGGTCCTAGACACGCCAGGAGTTCTTCTTTGTGCCTTCCATAGTTTCCTGAATTCCTAATTGGCATAGCCTCCAGGATACGATGGACTACTTTTTGCCTCTTCTTTGTCTTTCCATCAAAATACAAAGTAAAAACGAGGGTTTTGCCCTCAGTGAAAAGAAGTCTAAAAAAAGTAATGAGGTGTGAAAAGAGATAAATCAGAATTAGCTCTCATGAGAATGCTGGGATCTGATTGAGCAGCCTGCCACAAACTTTCACAAAGTACTGCATGGACTCGTGGGTTTTCAAATGACAGAAATAACATCCTTAGTTGTTCTGGAAAGCTAGTGAAACCCCACTCTCATGACACTTTAAAAGATGAGTGAGGCAGCCAGCAAGACCACAGAATAGAATATCCTCGTGAGGGCAAGAGCTGAGGAGTAACAAAAATGGGAAGAGGAGTGGGAGAGGGAACCAGAGGCTTTAATGTTGAAGTTTGTACTTATATTCAACCCTGATTTATAAATGCTCCTGGCAAGTTTTAAATGTAAGTACACTGGCATGCTCGTTAGCTTCCATCACCTGGCTGCATTACACAGCATCTATTTTAGCCTCTTCAGCGCTGACAGACACACCTGTAGGTTCAGCCTTACATGCAAACTCATCATACATGAAGCCGATACTTATCCCCGGAGCTTTATTTTAAATTCTAGTCCACAGTTTTAACATAATTACATGTTACATGTAGGTTCAATGTGTGTGGGATGGATGTGACAGAGAGCGAGACTATTTACATATTCATATGATGTAAAAGTGCAGCCATTAAAAATGTAATCATGGGTTTTAATACTTCACACACATATATACTCATTAGAGGCTCAATGAAGGTTCAATAAATTGCTTGTACAAGCAGATACAGCTTAAAGCAACAAAAACGGGTTCAACGTGTTTTTTTAACCCAATTTTCCTAAATACAAGATCAGGCACTGCTACACTCTCTCTCTCTCTCTCTCTCTCTCTCTCTCTCTCTCTATATATATATATATATATATATATACATATACATATGCATATATCCACACAACCATTGCAAAAACTTGGTCGATTTAAGATGCCTGGCCAGTCATTTGTTAAGCTGTGCTGCTGCCAATACAATAGGTTATGTCCCTTCAGCCTGTGGAGGAATCATAGAGTGTATAAAACATGGACGTAGTCTCTGTGATGCCATTTCTGTTCACCCATTCTGAATGGCCATTGTGAAGCTCATTGTAACTCCCAGCTAATTCAAAAATGTGTGCAGAAGTTGATCATTTGTGGAGCTGAGGCGGGCCCGGCTACCCAACTGGGACGTCACCCACCTGTCACTCAAAGCGGCCACGCCCTGCATTATGCATAATGTTAAACCTTAATATAATTTAAACGGGTGACTTATATAAAAGTTAAACCCTGTCGTCACAAACGGGGAGATTAGCTATAGAGACTTTTTGTTCCAAGCTGTAAAAATGGTAATTTCTGCTATAAAGTTGGACATTTAATACGGGAGTCTAAGGGGATTGACTCGCTTTTGGAGCAAGCCTCAACTGGCCATTCGTGGAACCGCAGGTGTTTCACCTCAACATGGTAGGTTTGCTCTTGTGGCAGACATACAGTGACTTCATGTCTGCACTGTTCAGTTTGCTGACGTGGTGTACACCTAAAAGAAGACAAAAAAAAGAGTTGGCTGAATATGTTTGGGTGATTGGTGTATAAACCTGTCTGCTGAGACGCTCCACTGCAGGGACCGAGACTTCACGGTCCACCAGATAGATTTTAACTTGCTGCTTCAGCAATTGAGACCAGCAGCTACTCTAACCTGGTGGCAGCCATCACTCTGCTGGCTCGGCCCCTGAGGCAAAGGCTGTTTAACTTTTCCAGATTTGGACCCAAATGGGATATGTAGTCTTTTGCCCAAGGGGCTCAGATACAAAGACAAGAAAAGTAGGACTTTTTCTTGACTAGGAAATGCCTGGAATCACATTTTTGGTCCACTGCACATTGTTCTAGTCGACTAATGTTGTATCCTACAGTACATATGTTCTACTTTCATACTACATACAGTATATCTTAAATATTAGAAGCATAGCCTAATGAAAAACATGGACGTAGTGGACAGTGCAATCACCAACAGGTTTCTGAAAGGACGTTTTAGAGCCTTTAAATCTAGTTATGGCTCAACATGATACATTTGGATCCAGGATTTAATGTCTGTTAAAGAAAAGTTGTGGTCACTTTGTAACATCTCTCATGTGCTATGATTACGTAAGCACATAAAGAAAAAGAAAAACCACTATATGTTGTCATTATGGCTTCTGTCTCCACTTCCATACTCACCCATTTTATCTCTAATGGCTGTTTTTCCAATAACAGCAGCTTCTCTTGCCGTTGTGGTTCTTAAATGGCTTCATATGGAGGTAAAGGCCTGTTATCCTTCACCCTTGTGACTTTAAAGTGAAAGTCTCTGCCATTGTTCTTTACTCCAGGCCACACGAAAATATTGAATCTTCCTTGTACCTGTGTCCCTATCCAATCAATTTAGCATTGTGACTGCAGTGTGCCATGTCTTGAGGCCCACTCCCAGGTGGATTGATTTATGGGACTCTGCCTCTCGATTCTCCTCCAGCTGTCAAGAGAAGTGAAACAGAAATCACAGTCAGTGATGGGAATTAGCTTCAACTTCATCTCACTCAGTTATTTACACCCTGCAGGGGTCAAGCAGGTCGTATGAGGGTCGACTTCATAACACAAGAGAGGACGCGTCCTACAAGTTGTAACAAATAAAAAGTGGTTAAACCAGAACAGCATGATGGACTATTATTATCCTGATGACTGATGATCAATAAACCAGCCTGGCACTTGGTTGAAGTCAAATGAATGCAAAAAGCTTAATTTAGCATTATAATACTTATCAATAAAGTCAATAGTTTACTAACATGGAGTGCTTGTACATTTAATTGTTTTTTTTTGTATTGTTTTTTAATCTCCATCTCTTTCCCTTGTCTCTCTCCATCTTCAGAGGATGTTGTTTGTAATTTACTGCCGTAATATCTTCATTTGAAACTACATATTTAATTTCACTTTTGATTGCAACCAATATTGCAGGCAAGTCTTAATTGAACTCTTACTAATCGGGTCTGATACACGATGAGCAATCTGTTCCTGCTCTTATTTTTATTTAAATGTTTGTTGTCTCCATCCATAGTCCCAGCCCAACAATATAACACAGTATTACTGCAATGTTCTTAAGAGAAGATGAATCCCATAAAACAGACAGACAGACAGACAGACAGACAGACACACAGAGACAGAGACACACAGACAGACACACAGACACACAGACAGACAGACAGACACACACTTTATTCATCCCGAGGGAAATGTATGCATCCAGTAGCTTAAAAGACATTATACATTATACAATTTTTAACATTACACCCCCCCCCCCCCCCCCCTTCTTACATTCATTGCCTGGATTTGACCACTTGGTAAGGATTAAGGGATTTGGTTCTGTAAATGTTGAGGTTTCTTTTTGTCCGTGTTTTAGGGTTAAGGTCCCGACCCTCCCAACAGAAATATAAACCAAGAATGAAAACATCTGAGAAATGTTTCAGTTCATCACAAAGCATTGTCAAACCAAGCTTTTATCATACTTGCATGAGCATGAGATATGGTCCATTTGCACTGATAACAACAACAAAGAAAACATCTGACTAGAAGAACAAAACTCACTTGAGCAGCATGAGATGTATGTGATTGGTTTCCTGTCAGAAATGTTTTACCCTTTAATGCCATTCATGAGAAAACCCATAAATTACACTTTAGACCAGGGGTGTCAAACATGCGGCCCGGGGGCCAAAATCGGCCCGCCAGAGAGTCCAGTCCGGCCCGCGGGATGACTTTGCAAAGTGTAAAAATTAGTTGTTTTGATCATAAAGTAAAACACTGTTCCAGATACCTGTGACTAAATGTTTTGTGCCTCTGTAGATACACTGTGTTCTGTAAGTTATAACACACATGTGTAAATGATAATATTGTTGAAATTGCACCTTTGTTTCTTAAGAAATTTCAGGTTGTTCATAATGTTTTGTAAAAAGATCAAATTTGAACATCTTCACAATGTACTTTTTTTGCACTAAATGAAGGGAACATTTGGAGTTGTGGTTATTTACAGGTTATCATGCTGTGATGTTTCTGGTCCGGCCCACTTGAGATCAGATTGTGCTGCGTGTGGCCCCTGAACTATAATGAGTTTGACACCCCTGCCTTAGACCTGTAATCACTTTAACTGTGACCATAAAATGAGCATTGCCATGTTTAAAAGGCAAATGCATTCACTAATGGAAACCTGGTAGCTTGAGTGGGTTTGGTCTCAGTGTATTTTTATCCAGAAGGTTAAATATGAGAGGATGTTCTTCCATGCTCTGCTGCCAAACACAAGCTTGTTGTTCAGGGTATTGATTTCTTTTTTTCAAGCGGTACACGGCGAATGTTGTGTTTACATTTCAGCTTTGCAATATATATACATCCAGCCAGTTCAAATCCAGCATTTACAATGAGATAGAAACTGGTGTCTACCCTGAAAAATACCAAACAAGCATCTTAAACATGATGAATTCACATTGAAACAAAGCTTCGACGCTACAGTATCACATTACCTCTTTCCATCATCTCCAATTATTCCCTTCTTGTTGGTGGTTTGTTTTCTTTCATTTGAACTTCCCTCCTGAGGTGATCCATTTCTAGTCTGAAGATGGGTTCATGGTTTTCTGTAGCAGTTATTGTAATAAATATCAAAGATGAAAATAAATTCCGAGGCTTAATATTTGGGTGTCACAATGAGTAAGAGAGGTTTCATATTCAAATTTATGCAGCTAACAAGCGACTGGGGAGGGGCCGTCCTCCATCAGTTTCTCACATCCACCACCCAGGACAATATGCAGAGCACTGATGGGTTGTAGGAACATAATTACAGCCCTGGTGCATGCGCTTAACCTCTTCTCCTTCAGCTTAGCAAATTAATTCTTTCAACACAGCAGCTGCTTTTGAAAGGACGACTTACATACTGCAACTTTTCTGTGCAGATTGTAAAATATATTTCCACGTTGAGAGTCTCTAATCTGAGTTTTTTGCCATTTGTCAACCTAAATAAAAATGCTCAATGCTCTTCTGCAGTTGGCCTTTCACCTACAAACGTTACCAGCAGTGTGCTCATTTAAAAGCGCGGCTGCCTAGGAAACAACACTTTGCTGTTTTTGCTCAGTTTTCTTTCCTTTTATGTACAGGCTTTGGGCATGCCTTAGCAAACCGTGCTATGCATCATTTCCATAATAAGGTTACTCAACGCCATCATTTGGAATGTGAGTGATGGACTCATTAAGAAGGTTTGTGCTTTTCGCCTGTATGTACAACATATAGCAAATATCTGTATATGAATGGAAATTTCCATATATAATATAACCACGTGGAGAGGACTCTCTGCTTTAGTACTGTCAGAAAAACCTATAAAGCTTTAACAATAAACAATACAACATTTAGATAATAGAGATACAGACATGACATGCAAGTAGAGAGGGGGGGGGGGGGTATAGGTCTTTAACACTTGGCTACTGGACACCAAATGGATTTTTTACTCATTTTCTTCTGCTGGCTTGGACGCGTCTCTCACTCTATTTTCTCTTATCTTGATGGCTACTGTCTCTGAGGAAAGCTCTTTAGGGATCTCTACAGGAATAGTCACTCTGCTCTTGACTGACTCAAAGGTCAGCTGCAGTCTCAAGCTAACAGAAAATCGTCTGTCACTGGAATGACACTAGTTTAAATCTCTGGACCAGTTGGTAAGGGCTGGTCAGATGCACAAACCAGTCAAACTACTTTAGTCATTTTGATGGTTGAGATCATTTCTAATTCATGAATTTCTTTTAGACTTGCAAATGTTGCATCATGCAATCATTACTTCATAAGGATCTCATTCTCCGGCAGCAGGATTGACATTCTAAACATGCATTATGCAAATGACAGAATAATACAGAGATGCCAGTACCCATATTGAATAAGATGGTCATCATCTAGAATATATCTCGTGACATTTGAGGTGCACAGCTTTCACAGCATTAAGATATGCACAGCATTGTGGCACAACCGTTTTTAACAGATGTGTGTGGGTCTGAACTGCTGCAGAATTTCACAGTAAAAAATACAAACAAACCCATTTTCATCAGTATTCAAATGATAAATTATTCACTGCCTGCACGCGCAAACTTCCTGCTTATTGAAAATTACTACCAGTCCAATGAAATGCAATACATGCTGTCTAATGCATACAAATATATGCAAATACATTTGTCCAAGTAAAGAATAGACTATATATGCATGCTTGTGTAGTACAGTAGAGCATTAAATAGAGGCTCTGAAGACATGCCTCCGACTAAAGAGACCATACATATTCAATAGATAAACTCTTAACTTAAGTGTCATGAACTCTAAATAAGGGAATATTACGTGCCAAAGGCTACAGATGGAGAACAGGAGGGAGGATGTAAGTGTTGACCCTGATTGTTCTGCCAATGTCACAGGAGCTGCTAAGACAGGGTTGTGTTTGCATGCAGAGATGCCTTTTGGTTTCCACCCGTTGGTTACACCCATTGAATGGCTGTTATCAGTTTAAATCACTACTATTCTGTGAAGATGCTAAATGGGAAAACTTTACATACCCGCACCACGTGAAAATAAATGTAAAACTTAACAGTTCGCCGTTTTAAGCATGTGGTTTACGTTGTGAATTAAAGAAAAAACAACTAGTTTGACATTTAGGGGGACAAAACTACCTGGTAGGAAAAGATCATGGTTTGGGTTAAAATATTGATTGTTATGTAACGTAACTTGAAATAAGTAAACATGTTTAGTTTGGGTTTCACACGGGACACGAACACTAGTCTTGTGAGTGAAAGACCTATTTATTGACCGATCCATCCATCCTGACATCCTACTCATGTGGACGTCGTCACTCTTTATACTACATCTGATTTCCTCCTATGCTTCGGTCATAATTACTCCACTAGAGATCGTTGTCGTATTGTATTCATATCGGTAATCAACCAGATTAATAGATGATCACGGCATTCTGAACCAACTAGTATGTGTAGCGGACCCTTCTGATCCATATCTATGGGACCGATAACCACTGATAACGCCCAACCAATGGGCTGATAACGCTCAAAGCAAGTGTTTGATTCAGCACAAACCGTGGAATATAATCAATTTTAGCCTTCATTTTCTTTGCCACAATTGAAGAAGTATTTGTGCTGAAGGCATAAGAGAGCACACAGATGAGAAACAGATTGTTTCCTATGTTTGGGCCTTTAAGAAGCAGCACACCTGGTAGGGAACTCTCTCTGATGACGACACAAAGCTTTGAAGTCTGTTGGTTTGATGTTGCAGTAGTCCAAAGCTTACTGAGCCAGGACAACAACGAGTCTGTGCTTTCCCTGAAAGCTCTATGATGGTGCACTCCCTCCCATCTGTGTAGTGAAAGACAGGCGGATACAGCGCAGTAATTGGTGCAAAAATCTGTTTCTTACTATGTGCCATACAGCTCCCTCCTCATTTTATCCTGCCAAAGAAAAGCTCAGTGCAGAGACGACCAAAATAATCCAATCAGGTCTTTTCCATGGATTTCATTTGCTTTTAATTGCCTTGCCAGCGTTTAGAGGTCACTCACCACGTTGCTGAGCCGGGCAAGGGCACTGCCGACTACATTTCCATAATGGCCCCAATTCTCGACGGGATTACCAGCGCCTCCACATTCTGCACACCTCCAAAGCCATTAACGTCGGTCGAGCACCTGAGCCCTGCAGCATGTCAAATGCTGCTATTGTACATATAGCCACTTAGCATCACTTGCCGCGTGGTGTTTGAGCGTACGTCTATGTTTGTTGTGTTGTGAAAAACCCTGACAGAGCTGCTGCACGTCTCTATTTTTAGCATTCTACATCTTTGTTGCCGCTTTTGGGCCCCAAAGAGCTGAAAGTGATTCACCCATTGCACAAAGATCTAAGAGCACAAATGATGAAAGAAAATTATTTCAAAGGTTCTTTTCTTTTCCTATTGTGTGACTTATTTTCTTGGAACAAGGTTTTATTTTTAAGGGCATCTTTTTGAACCCTATTTAACTGTAATAACTATCTTGGGTGGTGAAAACATATGCTGATATGCTACATCAGCTGTGGTTGCTGCTTAATCACATATATTCTCAAATTATTTCCCCTGACTAAAGATCACTGTGTTCTATTTATTTTTTCTTTAACCGCCCTTCTCTTTTTCCCCGAGACTGAATGTGATGTTTGAAGCCGCAGCTGCTTTAACAGTTTCCCCTCCACAGAGAAAAAAGAGGGAGGTGGGAGGAGAGAGAGTAAATGTAGGAGTAACGAAAAGCAGCAGAAGAAGAACAGTGAGGTATGCTGTCTGTGCTGATCGTGTGTATACAGATAAAAGTGATTGTTCGGGGAAATACATTCATTATACATTAAAGAAACACTGAATGAGAAACAGTCTACCCCTACAAAGAGATAACGGTGCAGAGCGGGAGCTTCAGAGGAGCAGACTGTGTGGTGCCATGAATTTAATAATGCAGACCACATTTATCACAAGGATGATTTTGTTATAAATTAACTTAAAACATACCGTCTGTCTACTCTGTATTGAACTTGTGTTTTAGCATCTGAATATGTATTTGCATTTACATTAATGTCATTGACCTAATAATTTATCCTCAGTTATTTAAAATAGGCAACACTAATTACCTGAAATTGATAAAGACATTTTAGACTACAACATGGGTTCCTTCACTCCTTTACATTTTAGAGTTTATAGCTCCCATATTATATATTACGTAAATATTAGTAATGGATGAAACAAGACTCAGGCTAATCCAGCAACGGGGGATCGGACCCTGTTGTGCCCACATCTTTTACAGAGACCAGGCTCCAGCGTGGTATCCTAGATCAAACTGTTGCACGTGGCGGGCGGACCGCAGGACAGAGCGCACGACTTCGACGAGAGGAGGCGCACTCTGTGTTTACGTCATCATTCTTGGTGCTCAACCATAGTCAGAAATGTTTCCCTGACATCTAATTTTTATTTTAAGATGCTGACTATATTATCTGTTTACATTCCTCCTGTTGGAAATATAGAAAATGCATTTCAGGAATGCCTTGCTACTACTACTGTTTATGTTCTGCCATGTTTTTTTTGTTAAATTTAGTAATATTTTAGGAATCGATTGGGAATAAAACTATGATTCCCAATCATTTACTACCATCAAAGATGACAATGTTATGACTATTTAGCAATTTAATAAGTTACATTTCCTTATTAAAGAGTTTAATGATTTTAGTGGCCTGAAGAGGTAACACCAATAAATACTTTGCTAGAGGAAAAGTCAACGTTTTTTAGCTTTGAGTTAATCATTTCCTTCACCAGCAATTATCTGACAACCACTTAAAGAGGTGACTATTGCCCTGCCACTGTGGCAATACAAGCACTGACATCCAATTGCAGTGATTCAACATAAGCTATTATTTGTATATTTTACAAAAGCAATTTGGTGATTTATAGCATTGAAAGCCTTTGAGAATAAGTGTGTCTTTTAAAATTGCCTTATGTTTCATTCATATCTTATCTTAATACCTTCTAATGTCTTATGTTAAGCGCTTTGTTGTTGAAAGATGCCTTAGAAATTAACTTGCCTTGAGTAATGTGCTAATGGCTGCACAGAGAAACAGACCTACAAATCTCCTCAGCTGTCCCACTCAACCACAAGCTGCTCCACTGGTAGAAGAGGAACACAAGGCATTTCCAGAGACGTTATGTTCTTGCCAAATAATGCCATGCCTTTCTGCCACCTCCGTGCTGAGAGTGTTCTGCTCTGCTTCTGCCTCCAACATGTAGATACGCCTGATTTCTTTGCACAATAACCAGACTCCAAGAAGCTGCTGCTGAGATATGTTGGGGGTGGTGCTTTGGAATTTTATCAGGAACACTAGTGTGGATTAGAAGCAGGACAAAAAATGTTAACCAAAATTTCTTCCACAATGTTTTTATAGAAAATAATCAAATCAATGATCCATCAGTCAATCATGTAAGGGAAAAGTGTGTGAAAAATCATTTTGAAAAAGGTTTGAAAAGGACATTGTTACTTGATCCTGAACCCCTTACTGTGCAAGTGTTAATCTATCGCTGTTTAGTTGCTTTAGTCTTAATTACAGACCTGGATGAAGTTAGAGATAAATCCCTTATCTAGTAAAAACAACAAGACTCTCCCTAATAAATTAATAAACACATTTGCAAATGTAGCCGTAAAAGAGATTTTGGGATTAAGTCTCGAGAGTCGTTTATGCGCATTGCTGTCTGTTTTTTGATTGAAACGACACCAAATATGAATTATTAGGTAGGATTTCCATATTAAAGATGAATTGCTGGAAGATGTACAGAGACATGGATGATGGATCAGTGATGACAAACACACGGAGAACAAAACGGCTCATTATCACAGACAAAAGACTGTGGACAATGAGGCTTTACACACAAACACTAACACTCTGCTTACATGAATGAATATACTAAGTAAAGTAGTGGAAAACATTCAAGTTGCTGCACTTCTTAGTCAATGCAGAACCACACACACACACACACACACACACACACACACACACACACACACACTCAGAACAGTAGTCAGTTCTAAGATGAGGATGAGGGATCAACTACAAGGCTGCTGGTTTCTCAGAAGACTTCAGCTAAATAGAAGACATGATGGATCAGTTGTAGTTATGAAGTTAGTGAGGAAGCAAAACCAGTGGTGATCAATAGAAAAAGTGTGTAGGTGTGTGTACGTGTACTTTGTATTCATTGCGTTGTGGGGACCACTTTGTGTTCCCTGACATTGTGGGGACCACTATGTGTTCCCTGACATTGTGGGGACCACTATGTGTTCCCTGACATTGTGGGGACTCGTCCTCCAATGAAGGTTGGAGATGGTGATTTATTTTGTGTTGTGTTATGTTTTAGGTATCTTTACGTGTGATTTTGTGTTAAATGTTTTAAACTTGGTGTCCCACTGCAAAATGTTTCCACAATGTTAAACATTTGTGTTGATGGCCTAGTTAAAATTTGGTGTTAGGGTTATTTGAGGTTAGGGTTAAGTGGATATTACGGTTAAAAAAGTGTTTAATGGATTGTTAAACAGCGTCTGAAACCCGCTCAACCCACATCATTTCAGCAATTTCCCAAAATATAATGAGAAAACATAACCTATAACTTAACATTTCTGCTGTTGGACTTGGATAAACTGACAATACAGCAGTTACAGTCACATAATGTCTTCTTTTATTCATCATCCGTCACTTTTTGTGTGTCCAGCTCGGCATATAGTCGAGAATAGTCAAAGAGTATAAAATAAATTGAGTTATAAATGAGTATTAGAGAAGCCCCGACTGGAGGATTAGTGTCCACAAATTGCATTCAGTTTTATTACCAAATACAATTATCAAAAATGTCATGATTCAAAGCATGAAGTAGACATGTGAGATCACAACAAAAAAAATTGACTTTACCTTATCGTCAACTCTCCAGCCATTTTCTCTGAGCTTGAGGTCTTTCAAATGTGAGATAGAGAGAACATCAAAGACACACGCCTGGCTGCCTTCTGGGCTTTCCAAAAGAAAAAGCCCACCATATGCACTTCAAGGACAGAGCAGGAGGAGGGAGATGAGAGAGACGTTGAATTTTACTGAAGCATTTGAACTCTTGACCTAGCCATGCAGGATATTGGCTGAACGGAGGATCTGCTGTCACGTTTAGGTTTAGTTCATAGAGCATACATATGTTACGGTAAAAAGAGAAAACCCCACTGGCTGAAGGTTTGTTCAACTATTGAACCACAAAGCTCAGCCGTATGAGACACGGATATATTATTCTTGAGGCTACACAAAACAAAGTCTGATTAAATGTTGTAAAGTATCGTTAGCTTTCAAGTCTATCTTCAAGTGTCTGTGAGAAAGTGATTAATTAATCACCTTACTTTTTGGAGAACAGAGAGAGAATCCATATTAAACAGAGAAGGGTGTGAAACATGATCTTCATCAGCAGGAAACAAAGGAGATGATTATGAAATATTCATGTCAAGAGCGACTACAGGTAGTAGTGGGAGAGATGACCATGATTATTATAGCTATTAGTATTCACACACATTTTAATAAGTACTTTAGTTTTAACTAAAGCACTTATTGAAATGTTAATTCAGCTATGCCATAAGAGCTGAAGATTCAAATCATCCAACAAGTTCGTTTTTGCAAATTGGTTTGGGGTAAGTTTTTAATGGGAAGGCCTCTAACACTCTCCTATGGCCATGAATTCCTTGTGGGGCTTTCTAGTCATTCTTTACCTGTCGACCAGTTGCTCTCAGAGAGTTCCCTCATTTGTCTTTCCCCCGGCCCTCCTTCTTCCTGCACAACTGCTCCTCATTCCCTTGTTAAGCTCCAGTCTATGGGTACATCCCAAGTCTCTTAAATGTACACCTGCACATGAACAACAACATGCATTCTGTATTTATACTGTGAAAACACAACTTAGAGGCACAGGAATCATTTCTACTGACTACGGAATGTGTTTATACTATTTATGCATTATTTGCATCAATATTTATTGATATTCTGATTGTGAATTAATTATTTAATAACCCAGAATATAGTTATGGTGTCTCAATGGCTCAATGTTTCAGGGAAAATACGTATTTCATATCAAACCCAACGCTCAGGAATGATCAGCCTCACATATGACTGAATGGAAATGACAATAAATAAAAATGTAAATGTGTTTCTTGCTGACAGACGGATAGACTCTCCAACTCTCTCTGAATTAAATTGTTCATGGTTCGTTTTGTTGTTTACATACAGGAAATATCAAATAAGCGACTTGGGATGTATCTTTATATAGCTTATCCACTTCCTACTTCCATTTTCCCTTTGATTATCTCTGTTGCTTTACCCTTCCTGCCATTCATGCCACATGCCTTGTGGCTTGTTGGCTTTTATCAATCTTTCCAAATAGACCGCAAAGGAGGTAATTTGTTCAGTTCATTTTGTTTGTTTGTTTGTCAGCAGGATTACGGAAGAACTACTGGCCCAATTGTCATGAATATTGGTGGAAGGGTGTAACATGAGACAAGGAAGAACCTATAACATTGGGAAGTAGATCCGAATGAGAGGAGGATACACAAATAATTTTTCACTCTCGTTTATATTGCGAGATAGGGCATGGCCTTAGCGGAGGTATGCGCTCTCTGAGTGACCTTCGAGTTAAAGATAGGTTGTTGTTTTTTAAGTAGTCAACATCTACAGCTGCCATGAGGCTCTGAGGACATGCCAATGAGTGGAGCTCATGGAATAAGTTGTTGTATTTGCTAAACCTAAATCAGGGTCTGGCCCTTACTCCTATAAAAGGGTTTGTTTGCTGGTTAATATTTGGTTTTAGGGTTTAGGTCTCCGTATGCAGGCTATAAGTCTTGTTTTTGACCTGTTCCTTTAATAGCCACCCTCCAAGGCGAGCAGAAACCCTGTTGTCATAAGAAGGGTTGAAAGACTTATAAATCAAACAAATTGGGATGACTCTGCAGGACAGTGTGTCCTCCAAGGCATTCATGGTGTTGCACTCGGACATACACACAAAGAGTGGCAAAGTAGTGAAGAATGAAAACAAAGCGCTTGAGAGGTCATCTTAAACTCTCAGTTTAGATGCTGTGAGACTTAATGTATGAAGGTCTTTAGGGGCTAGGTAATGCATTGTATCAATGAAAGTCCACCTAAGTACATTACATGTGTGTCAGTGGCTAGATGGGGAGTGGTATGAACCAGAAATGTTGTAGTTTAGTGTTGTGGTTTTTTAACATCAATAGAGTTTTGGGATAAATCGTTTTATATCCATCAGTCAGATTTGATTTCCAGGAGTTTGAACCAAGTGTACAGTTCAAATTACTATGCAGTGTAATGTTACCAAGTGTATATCTGCTCTTTAACCATTTTAGTACGGGCTCACTTGATATGTGTGTAAGGAGACAAAGAGAAAGCATTTGTCATTCTTTGCTATTCATGGGTTTCAGTAGCTTGTACAAAGATTTAAACTGGAAACCTTCCACAAACAAAAGGATTTCTACAAATTGTAAATGTTGCTGTCTGAGACAAATTGATTTGAGAGCATTTCCAAAAAGGTTTCAGGGTTTCTAAAGTATTTAGAATAGTGCTTTTCATTCAAACCGGTGGCAATGATTATTTCAATGCGTTAAGTGCACCGAGACTGCTCAATATCAGAAATAGCCGTGTAACATTTTAGTGATTTTTCCATGTCACTCAAATGGAACATTAGAACTTTGCATGCTTCCTCCGACTGAAGGATTCATTTATTTCCTTTAAGAAAATGTAATAATGTAGGGAAACGAGCAGTTTACTCCAAGGTGGCCACATCGGCTGTGGAGAATCGATTCTTGTAAAAGGCTGCATCATCTCCTGTTAACATAAGCATAACACGCTCTTTGACTGTCTCCCTATGAACATGAAAGTGTTCATGGTTTCATCAACCTTGGGAGGATAAGTAGACTTTTACAAGAACGCTTAAATACACTTTCCTACACAAAGGGATTCATTGAGGAACTCTCAGGCTACCTTTACACTACAGGACTTCAGGCTTTCATTCAAAATTAAAGCAGCTCGAATGTGATGTTCAATACTTATTTATCAACCAAAATCTGCTTTTAGTTCTTATTGAAATTATTTAATACCTCTTTCCATCTACCACTTCCTCCCCAGCACTAGAGCACCTCACACATAAGCCTTAAACGAGCTGCTTACGTTGCTTTTCCTTGAATTTAGAATCCTGTTGCAATACATATCAATCAAGGAGCATTGGTATTTCTGTGGCATTTGTTTTGCTTTTCTACCCTCTATGTCTTGCCTGCTCTCTCCAGGTGCCACCAGCTGATTCTTTCCACCTCTGAGCTCCAGGTCTCAACCCTTTGTATTAGTCAGGTTGAAACTGAGTGGTTAATTCCCTGAGAGGAAGCCTGCATCTTAAAGCAAGAAGAGGGCGTTTTGGCTTTGATGTTCTGTATTTCTGTCCAGAGGTGTTTTGTTAGATGATCTGTACTTTGTCTTATGTGGTGTGGTATTGAGACATTCATGTTGTGAAATGCAAGCATTCTTTTCATCTTTAGATTTAGTGGCATCTAGCATTGTGGTTGCAGATTGTAACCTACTTGAATACCCCTCCCTTTACAAGACTCAGTGGTATCTTTCAGGACCTTCACCTCGCTCAGAAGCCATACTTACCATAACACTACTTTAGGAGCAATGAAATTCAGGCGGCTGGCGTTACCGCACTCTAGAGCCAGAGTTTGGTTTGTCCGTTGTGAGCTACTGTAGAACCATGGCGGTGCAAGAGGACCGGCTCCCTATGTACATATGAACGGCTCTAAGCTAACAAAAACACAACAATTCTTAGTTTCAGATGACTGTACACTAACAAAAACATAGTTATGAATATTATATTCAATTTCTGCTAATAGATCCAAAAGTGCAAATTGACATTGATATGCACAAGAAGTAAACAAGCAACACTAACTGTCTGTTAATCTACAAGCCCAGGAGTCTGATTTTGTACTGTCAAAATTATAATTAATAAGAAAAGAAGCTCCACAAAGTGTTTTGTTTACGTATAAACATCACACCTGTAGAGAAAATCAGCACTGGGCTTCTTTCAGATTCAATGTGAATAAACCCTCAAATATAATTCCAAAGAAAGCAAACAAAGCCGTATGTGGACTTCAGTTACCTATGAGTTTACACAGTGCAGTAGAGTAAAAACAAGAATATATAGCAACAGACATCTAGACAACACGTGTTGAGTAGAACGTGGTGACACAAAGATTTCCCCTGTTTGTTAAGTGGCACAGATCTGCCTTTTGAAACCACAACAAATCCATAATATAACACATGTGTGTCCTTGGCACATAGGTCCTTACTGCATGAGGCTCCATGCTGCCAAGTCACATGCGTGACGGACATCGGCACCATGTTTATGGAAATATTGCCTTTTGTTCTGCTGCAGGATATGAGACAGCCAGGAAAACACAGAAACCTGGCATTTCTGCTTTGTCTATGACATTTACAAAGAGACAGATAAACACAGAAGCTGTGTAACTCATCAGAGGCTCGTTCCAACAAACCCTTTCCGATTGAGCTGTCATGGCGAGGCACAGTGCCACGTTAAACCCCATTATATTTTTCTCCTGTTTAATTCCGGCCGTCTCGCTCTGCTGCCATGTTTTTTGGCGGCCAGCTCGTGGACGGGCACAGAGATGCAGAGCCAATGAATGAGAAACGGGGGAGGGGGGGGGGGGGGTGTACAGGAGCCATAATGCACCTGTGTCTCTCATCACTGGGTGAATTGCAGGACGGAGACCCAGATGTGTCCTTAGCGTATGACTCATTCTACTACTGCTGGCGAGAAATTAAAGGTCTATAACCTATCACTCTGACATCTTAAGTATTTTACTAGGACATAAAAAAAAATAATTTAAGAGAAGAAAGCCACAAATCTGATGTTTCGGAAATAAAACCACAACAATGAACATCCTCTTCTGGACTGTGCATCAACTTCCACCGGCATTGCATCTCGTTGTCACAGTAGACATATGTATTGCTGTTTTAATGAAAACACAAAGGATATTTCAGCCTTCAGACCAGTTTAAATCTTATTAGACTCCTGCCAGCCATTGTATAAATCCATCCTATTTCCATTCGTCATTAGAATTACTTTAGTTGCTGCAACACAGTGTGGTCTGGCGGAGAGCCCAAAGAAAATTGGTACAACATGATTATATTAACATAGTGTTGTGAAAAAGAGGGGAAGCTTTAAAGGAGCATTAAGTCATTTCTGACCTCTATCAATTACTGCAGTTATTGTGTTTTCAGTGCTGCTTTTTATAAGCTAGTGAAAAGGGTTTTTTATGATCTCCTTTTAAAAAATATAAAGAATTGGGTCAAATAAAGTAGCAGAGAATCTATAAACAATAGATGTTTGTGGCTCTGCAAAGCTGCATGCATATTTGGAGAGTGCGATGTAAACAGTAAACAGGAACTACTGGCTTTGCTCAGAGGCTTTCTACTGTATTTAACGTCATTAGTACCGTTGTGAATATTGATTTGCTTCTCCGGGCAAAACAATTGATTTGAATCAGAGGTCCGTACGCAGCGGAAGTCCACCACCGTGGTTTCCTGAACGACGTCTGGCAGCTCAACCTGTGCATGGATACCGAGGGAAGGAATGAAAAATGTGATGCAAGCAGAATTATAAAAAAGGTTAACGAGCAGATTATTTATACTTGAAACTACGTCCCATGTGACATTTCATCAGCATAGGCAAACCTGTGTGTGTGTGTGTGTGTGTGTGTGTGTGTGTGTGTGTGTGTGTGTGTGTGTGCCATTGTTGCATGCCTACCTCCGCCAAGTGGCATTGACTGAACAGTCCTCGAAAATGGCATTTAACTGTCTTTATTTGGCAGCCACTTTCAGTGGGAAGAGAGTAGCTGCAGTGCAACTGAGAGAAAATGGCTTTAAGGTCAATTTGCAGCCAAACTAAATCATTTGTAAGAATTTTGAAAGCAGTTACTGACAAAATTCAGCCAACAGGTAATAAATAGAGAGCTCATCAATGCTAAATTGTCTTAAAACCTAATTTCTACACCATGAACTTAAATGTTTTTCACTCGGTCTCTCTAAAAAGTTAGTTTTATCGTTTTTTATCCATTTCTCTTGGTAAATTATTTCATGTAAAAATGATCCCTTTAAAGTGAACATTTTAAACAGGAACCTCTTTTACACACTGAATGCTTCATCTTTTCATTCGCATCCTCTGAGAGCCAGCGAGACACTGACGCTGCTTTAGTGACCGAGACCCAAACTGTGGGGATGTACCGATCTGTTGGCTACACGCACATGAAAGCGGCGGGTCGTGCCAGGTTGCAGCCACATCTGGACGAGGAGAGGTTCTCCGTCCCTGTGGGGAGTGTGCAGGGGAGTCATCAGACTGCCTCAGATGAACATGAAAGCGAAACCTCCCTTTAATGATTCGTAGTTGTTGTGGGTTCTGCAGATCGGCACCAGTGGGACCTCCTGCTGCTGACAAAACAGCTGTGTAACATTTGAAGTGTTATGCCTTCAATTTCAAAAGAGAATCAGAAATTAGAGAGTATTGTTTGGACTTATGAAAATGGTTTTGGGGGATTTATACAAATGAGAAGTTTAAATAGTTTAAATAGTTGTGAAAAGTCTTGAGGCTGCATCAGTACTTTGTTAGAGTCAGAAGAATTGCAGGATCACATTAGCATATATTACATCTGGGCCTCCAGGAGGGCAGACGTCTGTGTTTGTTTCTAAATAAAGCCGGCTGCCAATGAGCTCATTCTGCGGAGCGAGGAGAAGCCTCTCCTTTAAATATGTATTCTTTGTCTCTGCACAACGAGACAGAGTGCCATTTCAAAGCAGCCATGTTAAAACCCAGCACTTATATCTGCACGGCTCTGCAGCTTAAATCGCTGCTCAGTTTAGTGTCAAGTGGTTAAATTGGGAGGAAAACTTACAGAGGAGGATGTGGTGAACTGGGAACGTGCTGCCATACTGAGCAACTTCTAAACAAATGCAAATATTTGGCAGAATCAGGTCACTTGACAAACATGCAGCAACTTAACCAAGAGTGATAGGAAAACTAAACCAAAGCACAGTCCCAGTACTTATGTTTTTACCTCTGTGATCAGCAAACATCTTCACCACATACTGCAACTAGCATCACCGGAAAGACAAACTTTTGTATAAACAGGAGGAATTATTACAGCAAGAAATGTTCTTACAGGCCTCTGACTATTGTCTTGAAACAGATTAAGAAATTGTGAACATATCCTTTAACTTTGGGAGATTTCTTTACTGACCTGCTCCTCTGCAATGTGAGAAAACATGGAGCTCTTGAAACACTCCACGATGTACCACGAGATGTATGCTGCCATTTCCAGCTCAAGCTAAAATAAATGTTTTACCTTTTGACGAAAATAAAATAAATATCAAAATACCTTTTACTCTATGACAAATGTATACATGTAGCAGCAACAATGGCTCAATATGCAACACCTTACACCATCTCACTGGATTAATAAAACAAGAATGGGAACCAGGATTATAATTTGTCCTAAACTCCTGTGGCCTGACCCAGACTCCACCCTCCTGCACAGCTCAGTCTCTGTCAGGCACCTCCACCCTCTGCTGTTGTGTTACACTGAACATTGTCCCACGCTGGTAGTTTTCTAGTGAAGGTGGCTTTAAGGGTTAGCTGGCAGGCTGCCAGAGCAGCAGCCCGCTGCCTGGTGACAGCTCTGTGTCGCTTTAATTGACTATGAATAAGTGATAACATCTTAACTGAGTCCGGAAGCTCAACACTGACGTTGCTGTTCAAACACCTCCTCTGCAGCCAGCGACATATATGAAGTTAATGTACAATATGTACTTATTATAAGTGGGAAAACACTGTATTTTGTGATATGCAATTTTGTGTATTTTTATCATTGTATCATTTAAAAAAAATAATTAAAAATGAAAGCATATGTTATGGTTACCTAAACAAGGAATCAATTCAAAATCTAATACTTATTTATTTTAGCTAATTCCACGGTTTTGAGACAGGAAGTTTCATAATTACTTCAAAATTAAACACATTCTTGGTCACATGTACACCAAAATATTTCAGGTTTGTTTTACATTTCATGGAACACCAACACTCCCTAATCATACTGGAAAGACGTGAAATAAGAAATATTACAGCATGGCTTCTGTGTGCCAAACACATAGAGACTCCTAAATCAATATGCATGATAGAAAAACTATATAGGGTTATAATAGGCTCACTGTAACTGTAAACTCCTGTAGGAGTATATTATTATATATGTTTATTATTATATAGTAATATATATATATATATAGATATATAGATATATATATATATATATATAGATATATATATATATAGATATATATATATATATATATCTATATATATATATATATATCTATATATATATATAGATATATATATCTATATATATATATATATATAGATATATATATATATATATAGATATATATATATATATATATATATATATATATATATATAGATATAGATATAGATATAGATATATATATATATATTATATATATTATTATAATAATAATATTATTATTATTATTATGTAGTAATATATATTATATATTATATATTATATAATAATGTATATAATAAATCCTATTTATGCTCATATACACTTATATAGGAGTGTAATCCTGTAATTACAGCAGCATATTAAATTGATAACATATACCATTCAGTACCTCCTTATAAAATATAATATTACATAATATAAAAAACAACAGTGTACAAAACTGTTTACACACACACACACGCACACACACACACACACACACACACACATAGACTACTTTTTTCAACACCTTAAATAAATAATATTGTTCAGCATCACAGACAGAAACTGGGAGTGTTGGTTGTCAAACATCCTCAATTCTCCAACTGACTTACAAAGAAGAAGAATATGAATAAAGAAGCTGAGCGGCTGCCGTTTATTATTTATGTATCTGTTTGTGTATTCATGGTAATGTTGTCTGAAACCTGCAGATCCTGGAGATGCAAAGATGGATCGCTGCACAAACGCAATGATTCAAGCATTATTGTAGCTTCCTGTTGGACGCACCTCTGCTTGTGTCTTTCTTCACTCACAGGTGTCGTGAAACACTTCACGTCTTTGTTTATCTCCAGGAGGAAAAATGCTGCAGAATTTTAATTTATTTGCCACAGAGGAAGTTCTGACATGTGACAGTTTGACACCTCTTCAACTTCAGCACATCGCTGAGATGACACTTCAGTCCGTGTGAGCGCCGCGCTGCAAGCTGCTCCGATCGTTGTGTGTGTGGGAAGAGGAAGAAAGTTGTGCGCCATGCTATAGAATTCTATCCAAACTAGTGTTGCTAGGATACGCAGTAACCTTGTAGAAGACTGCACTTCAGGTGTTTCTTTAGTCAAAATAGTTTCGTCAAGAATGAAACGCACAGCTGAGCAAATTGCGAAGTCGGTGTGAATGTCGATTTATAATAAATGCCTGCACGTCATCATGTGCACGCGCGAGATAAACAAACTGCTTCATAGAGCAGCAGCCCCACTGGTCTTTAACCTCCCCCAGTTCTCCCACAATGCACCGCTCCTCTGCTCCCTTCACTGGCTGCCAGTGGCGGCCCAAATCTGCTTCAAGACTCTGGTGCTGGTCCACCGTGCTGTGAATGGATCAGCCCTTTCCTACAACCTGACACCCCAGCACGTTCACTTCACTCTGCGTCGGCCAATCAGCTCGCTGCTCCCTGACTGCCAGTGGGACCCAGAATCCCCTCAAACCCTCCTGTTTGCTATCCTGCTCCAACATGGTGGAACCCCCCCATTGATGTGAGGACAGCAGACAGTCTTCACACCTGCAGACTGAACACTCACCTGTGTCGACTGAACCTCGACGAAACAAATACAACTCTGTTTCCTGTATGTTGCACTTACATCGGTTTGGCTTATTTGTAGCTAAGAGTCTGTACTTCAATTATTTCACATATTTGAAGCTAATGTTCTTGCAAGACTCCTGCTGTCCGGAGTTGTATCCTCGTGATTGTTTGCACTTATTGTGAGTCGTTATATACAAAAGCGTCGGCTAAATGAACTGTAACGTTATAATGTAAAAGTGCTACTAGATGTCAAAAGCTAATGAAGCGTGGGGGTTGTTATAGCTGCAGATTAATGGCCATGATTTTGGGATTTGATGTTTAATAATCACACGTGGATTCACACATTTTGTTTTATATCGTAAAACTCTTGAAAAGTAAGCAAATAACAACAAGAGTAAACAAGATGAACAGGTAGAGAAGTACGGTTGGATTAGTTTCCTGCATGTTCTTCACTTTTCTGTTCACGTCACACAGAAACTGCACTTCATCACTCACTGATGAATGCTCCAGTATATTAATTAGTAACCTGATGAGTAACGACGTGCCAGGACCGACAGCCTGTAAATCTCTGCCACTTCATAACAAACAGAATCTGTCACGGGGGGGGGGGGGGGGGGGGGGGGGGGGGGGGTTTTCGGACTTCCCCCACGGGTGCTGTTGACGGTGTGGAGCCGGTGGACGGGGCTTTTCATCTTGTCCTGCCCGGTGCCTGGAGGCTGCCAGGGGCAGCTGGAGCCCAGGTCGTTGTTTCTGAATTATAGCTGCTAATTATCCAGGTCCGCCGCGTGATGGGAACGCTAACAAATGGCCTCAATTTACTGAGGCTCTGCGCGGGAGAACATGGGGATCACTTTGTGTGTGTGTGAGCATATATATGTCTAATACGAATTATGATATTTTACTTCGTATTAATAGTATAAAACACTGAATACAATAACACGATATATAACAACAATAAATGCATGTGCTTTGCCACAGCTGAGTAAACTCCATAAAGGGAAATAAAAAGTAAAAGAATGAAGAACAGCCGACTCAAGTAGGAAAGATCTCGACTGATACTGTTATGATTCTAATTATTAAGTTAGTAAGACTCACAGATCACGTTAAAACAAAGCTCTTATTTACAGCACTTCTGTCCTGAGCATCTCCTTCTGAAACAACGGGGAATAAATAGAAGAGAACACATTAATGCAGAGAAGCCAGCGTGGAAGAAACAAATTTGTTCAAACATTATTACAAACCGTTATTGTTTTTCCAGCCATTATGTTTTATGAGGGAAGGTTTGCTGAGCGTGCTATTTTACAGCTCTTTTATGGCCCGGCTGTACGTTCATATAATGAAGCTCCTTTACAGGAAGCTGCCCGGTACACGCCAGCAGTCTCCTGCTGCAGGCCGCCGTGCAGCTGCTGTTTGTAGCTGAAACAACTCAACAAAAGTTGTTCAGTGTTCTTATAGTTCGGCTTGTATCCTGTGGTCACGGGTACGAGTCACACTGAAGTCATGCTCCCCAAATCCCTATTTACCAAAGTTTTTAATAACATTTTCTGGAAATGCACGTATTTGCTTTCTTGCAGAGAGATAAATAAGACTTTAATTACTGTACGGTAAATATGAAGCTGAGGCCAGAAGCTAGTGAGTCTAGTTCACCACGAAGACTGGAAACGGGAGGAAACAGCTACAGTGGTACGTACAGAAACATCACGGGGACGGCCCATTGCGCCAACAGCTCATTATTCCGATACACCAACATCTCATTGTACCGCAAGCCCATTTGTCCGACAGGGAAACATCAAGAAACCAAACAATAATGTAAAAGTATTAACAGATATAGCTCTGGAGTCTGTTTCTGGACATTACAACTAAGAAAACACGTAAAATGCCAAAACCTATGCCGATAAGATCCTCATATTAATCAAAGCGTTGGGAGGAACTCCCACTGGATGTGCGACCCAGGATAAACAAACCGCACATTAATCATCTCCACGCGCACTGATGTAAACTAATGGCGTTGGCTTCTCGATCATAATTGAATTGGCTGTAATGCACAAGGCTCTTGACGTGGCCATGTTTCATGTTTTGGGAGCTTAGTTCCACTTGACGGGTTCGCTCGCGTTCGTTTCCCCTCATTCAGCTCTCGAGAGCTCTTTTAAGTCTTCGCTGCCGCCCCTGTTTGGAATCACAGATTCGGTGAAGAAGCACATTGTCTGATGTTCGGGCTGCACTCCAAGTCTTTCTGCGTCTGAACACACACTACAATATGATGTAATTACAGCAGTGACTAACCCTGCACGCATTCATTTGGACGTTTAATCCTGGAACTATTTGGTGATAGCATCAGAACCAATCAGAAACTAGTAATCTACTGTACCTATCAATAAAGAAATGATCTTAGAAATAAAACCGCGCAGACATCCAGTGTACATGCTGTCCATATCCATATTTGTATATCTTTACATTGATGCCCGTCCGTCTGTCAACATCAAGCTTCTCTCAAACAATAATTCCTATCGGCCGACACATCTCTGCACACGGAGCAGAGCAGCAGCATCTCCAGTGCAAATAATCAAAGCCCCGACTGTCCTATCTGACGTGTCATCTGGCTCAGAGTGATTGCCTTCTTTTTCATTCGGACAGCCCCGCAGCTATCTCTGTGTCGCTTCGAGCACACGAGGAAATTCCCATTAGGTTTTATTTATATATATTTTTTTCTGCTTCTGCATTTATGTGCCAGTGCAGTAAATGCTCCTTTCAGCCGTGTGTGTGTGTGATTGATGGCCCGCTGTGCTGCTAGTGAAGATAACATGTTGCAGTCTGGCTGCGTGTTCAGCAATCTGCAAGAATTCAGAATTAGTAATAGGAACACTTCTCTGACCTTTTGTTTTGAACAGTCAGTTTCACATGTTTGCAGTGAAACCGCTTTGTTCCACAATCATAAAACTATTTTAATAGAAATACTGACTAAATGTAGAAGAACAAGCATAAAAATACCCAGAAATACAGTTTTGCTGTGTCTTTAGATCCATTTTTGAAAGCTTGACGGTGGAGTGTTGGACCACGAGTGGCTCGATGCTATGTCGTGTGTTTTGCTTGTATCTCGTGCACATGCACAGGTGCACATGACTGACTGCAGAGGACGGAAACAGAGATGTAAGCAATGCATTCAAAGCATCCGTTATATACAGTCTATGGTTAGGCCTCAAGGAGACATAATGTGCAACAAGAACACACCAAACAGTTAAGGCTGCAGCTAAACACTTTGAGCTGTAGCTGCAAAAGACTTGGTTAAAATGCATTACTAAATGCTAGAGCAACAGCTGACTCCAGGTTTATAACTGGTCAAAGGTTAACAAGGCTCAATCCAACCACGCCAACAGCAGACACTTCCATGCGCAGCTCACAGGCTTTTGTATCGTAATGATGGTGACAGAGTCTGAGAGCAGACGAAAGCCAAACAGAAACATGGAGGTCTTCGAAGCGGAGGGTAAACATGTCACAAACGGGTTGTGAGCCCAGTGGGAGAGCCGGGGTGAGCGTCTGATTGCTTACATTACTGCCTCTCGAATCAAAATGTCAACCAGCATGAAGAAAGCAGTCCCGCTGCGTTCGCTGATAATTATAGGATCCATTTTCCTGTTCCACATAGAGCCAGCTCTCTGAATCCAAAAGATTGGCCAGACAAAAAGCATGTCTGCGTAGACAAAAAGCATGTTGTTCACTCCCTGCTTCAGACCTCCATCAGACCTGCAGGAACCTTCACATTCACCACTTTAGAAAGACTTTGCAGGGTGAATATGAGACATAACTTCTCTCTTGTCTGGTTAATTCTGTGGTGTTTCCGCTCTTTATAAAGATCACGTGTGTGACATTTGTTGCAAGATCTTCCCTTGATACCTTAAACACGTCTCTGAAAGGGAAAGAACTAAAGTAAAGAAGTCATACAGGAGTTGATGAGTTGAAGTAAATGGGGGCTGCATTTAAAAACATTTGTTTGCAAACTCTCAAACTGTATCCAGTCGTGTGCTCACTACGTCCTAAACACACAGGCACTTTCTAAAACCATTCTATTCAATACCAAGTGGCTGCACAGACCCTCAAGTTAGACAGCCCACCTCTACAGCATAACATGTTTACATGCTGGGACAAAAACACGGGTACGGACGAACTGTGTCGAGGCTGAACTCTTATATAACTCGCTTGTTTGAATTATCCTCCTCTGACGGGGAAGACAGCTGATGTAACCGATGGTTACGCTTCACTCTGCATCTGTTCACCGGCTGCATGTTCCATGATGTGCAGCACAACACAATGACTAAGGATACGAGACGAAGAAGACTGAAATCTACTTCCTTAAAAGTTATTGGTCAATTCTGAAGCGTCCAACAACTAACGGCACGGCCGGACAACCAAAACAATGAGCTGACAGACCGGTGATAATTCTCTGGGTTAGGGTTAGGGATAGGGTTAGAATGTTAGACTCCCATGATCCCACGTGACATGAAGCCACCAAACTCTCCGCTCTATTGTGCGTTTCATGTGAACATAAAGATGATCAGGGAGCTCAGCAGGGAAAAGATTTGTGTCAAAGTGATGAAGGATTCTGCAGATATCTTTTTTCAACAAGGAAGTAAAGGAAGCCTCACTGAACAATCCAATATCATATTTAAAATGATTGCTGCAGGAAAATGTTGTCTGTTGAGGTGTTACTATACTGACATAAATCAATACAGGACTGGTGTTGTTGCACTGGGCAGTTTGAAGCGGAGCATTGTGCCCGCTCAGCAAATCTTGCCAATAAAGGCCGTTTGTAATAATGGTGTAATGCAGAGCAACCAGCATGAAAGAAACAAATGTGTTTAATGTGCTTCATGCATTTATTCCCCATCGGTTTGTGAGAGCTGCTCAGTAGCTAAAGTGCACACACACACACACACACACACACACACACACACACACACACACACACACACACACACACGTGAGCACGTTGGTTGTGTGTTTGCAGGCTGCTGCTGTAAATACAGTGTGAGTTTAAGTGATCTGTGACCTCTGTTGCACCAGCAGGACTAACCACAGCATCATTAGAGCAACGTATTCTCCTGCACACGTGCGACGGCTAATTGGAGCAGAAATGCAACAGAAACATTTAGCGAGGAGGATAAATGTCCCAATGTTTTGTTATTGTCGGCTTGTGAACGAGGCTTTTTAGCCTGAATTGTTTTGTTGCCACTGTCCTTTCGTTTTGTTGAGCAGATTTCAAAAGCGCTCCATTGTTGGGCTCCACAGCGTTACCGTCACGTCACGAGTTTACCGTCACTGCTCTTCAGCTTTCATATTCAGTCTTTTTTAAATGCAGCTTTAACAAAATGACTTTTATCTTCCTGTTTCATTGTTTACAGTCGTGTTTCTAAACTCTGTATGTAAAGTATTTCAGTGTTTTCTTTTGTTCATGTGCATTCCTTCAGGTTCATTTGCACTGAAGGACCATTTTTAGTTTCTGGTGCATTTATAGGTTTCAAGTTATCTGAGAAAATTAAATTAATCAGTTCAGTTGTTTCCTCTCGCTGCTCTGTCGAACCTTTTCCCTTCAGAGCTGCTGTCTTTTAGATCATTACATTGTTTTTATTGTGCTAAATATTACTTATTAACCAAGAGAATGGGAGATATGTTCTCCAAACTAGAGCAGAAGGTTGTAATAAAGCGACTTAAATCTGAAGTTTATATGAACATGTTCTACCTTTATTTGGCAGAACTCCAAACACAACTTTCTCACAGGAAACAGAAGCTGTGATATGTTGAAATACAACGATAGCACATTAGTAATATAAAGGGTTAGGGTTAAAAAACAATAATATTCAATTAGTCTTATAACTGATTAACAAAGGGATGTGTTGAAGCTGTAACCTGTGTTAAAGGTGCTTTATAAATAAAGTTTTAATTCCTATTTCTCCAGAAAAAGCTGATTAATTCCTCCATATATTTATTCTTTTTATAATATTCTTAATTGTCGTCCAAAAATACCCAAAAAAGTTTCATGTGAAAGTAAACAGACATAATTGGTCACGACTCGCTCACATGAATAATAAATAATAAAGTTTTACTTTTCAAACATCAAAGATTACAAAGATTATTCCATCGTACATTTAAAGGATCCGTTGGCAAAGATACATATTTCTTGGTTTAACAAATATATAAATATTATACCTGAGAGTTAATCATGTTACCCTTATTCGTAGCTTAACGACTTGATACGTTTATCACAACATGTCGCATGTTTAAGCAGTGTGTAAACACTTTAAATGTTTCATAATGCACTTATGTAATGACATTTCGAGCAGTATTTTAGTGCACTGGTTCCCAACCTACTGGTCACATCTCCTCCATCTGTTTACATTTTACTTGCTGAATAAGGGTTTTAAAATAAAGCGTTACAAGTTAAACTTTTCATAATGAAGAGACAAAATCTTTCAATCTATTTCAATCTGCTAAATTGTTTTAACTCTTCTCCGGCTTCTTGTCCACTTTGACTTTGGAGGTGACTTGAGGTGTTACTTTATTAAATCAAATCGGTTTTAGTGCTGCGGAATCTAAAACCACAAGCGTCTTCTCAGTCGGAGCAACAAGCGTACACACTATGAAGTCCAGGAGATAAGCGCACGGGGAAATGTGCGTACAAAGATCAACGTCCCCTGCATGGACAGAGCAGCAGAGAGAGCTGACTGCCTTCAGTGTTGCTTCCCATGCAGCGAGCTCCACCGGGTCACACACATCATTTTCCAGCACAGCGTGAACAGAGATTAATACGAGCTGCAGCTTATATAGGAATCATGTTGAGATATGTCTCAGCTGTGTTTCTCTCTGAACACATCACACACGTGTTCTTTGTTCTGCTTGCTCAACTCTTGGTGTTCTATGGGCGAACGCTCACCTGCCTTGCTCACTTTCTGTTTCATTGAAAAGCTGAAGATGATTTCCTCTTGGGGTCGTCGCTCGAATGCTTCTGCAGTTTCAACAAACCTCTGCAGGCTGTATAGCAATGAAGAATAGCAGTAATTCACAGTGAGTGCCCCCTTCACATTTTAAACAAATGCAATTCCCAAAGCTCTGACAGGGATGCAAGTGCAATGATAGAAGTCTGGTTCATATTTTTGAGAGGCAGCAATCAGGCTGCGCTCTCCTTTGGTGAGGACTTCACACACGCTTGGCAGCCGGCACATAATGACTTGTTGTTTTCCAAGAGCATCCGCTCCGCTTTCTGCCCCCTCGTCCAGCTTTAGACTGTGGATCCAAATTTGTCTAAATGAAAGGCTATTAGCATGTGTCACACCCAATTATGTTCAGCATCCTTGTGTCTAATTGCATTCTGCCCGGCAACACAACGCTGGGAGATGTTTCCCTTCATTTGTGCAGACCACCCAGCTTGTGAATCACAGCTCTGTTGCACCAGTTGCACTAAACATTTGTCCTGCGACAGAAGACTAGGAGCAAAAGAACAGAGACTTAATCTGTGTACTGCAAGTCTCACTGGAGGATAATATAAGAGACCAGACGCTGCAGCGTCTTAAACACTAAACTCTAAAGCATTGTTGACATAATAACTACAATCCCGTCACCTATATATTATGTTTGTATCATACTCATTTGTATCAGCAGGGACTTTGTGTCATAACTGAACTAAGAAATGTCTTTATTTTCTACAATATCCACTTAAAGCAACTAAAGCAGAATTTAACCTTTGAATGCTTACGTTTAGGCGTGCATAAAAGACAATCAATAAAAGGAACAACACTAGAGATGGTTATTCACATGTTCTTGAGTTCTCCTTTGAATCGAGTCGGTCCAGTTGGTTGGATGAGCAAACGCACAGTAACTTTGTTTTCCTGCTCAAACTGAAGTTTGACGGAGGTCAGAACACTCATTGTCACAGATGAGAAAGCAGTTGGTAGAAATCACAGTCCTTCCACCTCACAGTAAATAGTGCCGCATCAAACTGAAGCAGCTTGAACTTCCTGACAGACTGACCCAAGAAGTCGCCTTTGGACCTGCACTGAGCGGCTGAGCGGCTCCCAGAGGAACAGACATCAGTGGTGCACAGGAAACTGTATACGCAAGACGTGCAAACTCACAGGAGTAAACCGGAAGCGCAGTAATGTGTGATTCTTCCCCGGGATGGGTTCTTCCTTGGCCCGTGCTACGCCCTTCAACCCTGAAGGACTGTAGTGGTACTACTAGTTACAGACACTGCAGCATCAACATCACATTCTTACAAACATATATAAATAATTCAACACAATTGGAGGCTTCCAAATCATCCAAATCAATATTATTCTAATGTGTGATTTATTTAAATATGCAATTTAGAGAAAGAAATATCAATTTCTTTGTATTTTATTTACCTTTTAAAGAGAGTTACTAAATAATATCATACACAAATGACATGTTATATCTGTTAAATCTGTGTTATTGCATCTGTAAATGTTGCACAAAATGTGAAAAAGTGGAAACGTTTACTTGTGCTCTGCTCAAGTGACAGAACCACTGATGTACAATCAGCCTTGAGACGAGACGGATCCTCTTTCTAAGCTTCGAATCACTCCACAGATGGATTTGGGAATTGCTGACCGTGGGTACAATTGCTCTCGTTTAAAGCGCAGTGATCTTCTTTCCAAAAGATATTCTGTGCTTTAACATCCTGAAACAGCAAAGAACACAGAGTCACTGGGAGCTCTTCAGGTGAAGAGAAGAGCGTCTGCACAATCTCAATACATCGCCTTGACAAAGTAAATGATGAATCCATTGAGGGCTGCATAGTTTTATGTACTTCCTCCTTTTCACAGTGGCTCCTTTTCAATCAGTTCGCCTCATCGGGGGCATTTCCCATCCCACGCCAACTCCAAAACTGGCCCTCGAAATATCACATTAGTGTCTCTGTTCAACAGATAGATTCCCCGGAGAACCCTGTGGTTCAAGGCCATCTGGACCTTTGGACAGTCTCAGCTTAATTAGAAAAAGAAAAAGTCCTCTGCGACAGCGACATGAATCCTTACTCTACAGCAAACTTCAGTTTCTGTAGAAACTTTTTGGAGTCTCGCTCTCATATGTTTAGCCCCCGTTCATTTGTTTCCTGTGAACACGTACAGCCCTCCTTTAGACCTGGGAACATGCAGGAAGCATAACCTCGCCGACGCAGCAGCTCTAAATAGCTTGCATCGGATTCCCAAAGCTCCCCTGCCATCTGCAACTCAACACCCACCAGCAGCCGACACACTTGCTTACGGGGGGGTGGGGGGTTAATTAATGGAGCACTTGCTCAGAAACAGTAAGCATATGCATTAATCATCTCTTCTATATTTAATATCAAAATGCTTCACTAATTTCTGATGCAACAAGACAACGTTCCAGGATCCCGACTGTAAAAGTAAACTCTGAACACTGTCGGTTATCTTCCTCTTGCCGGTGAAAATGACCACATGGACACACAGATGTGTTTCACTGCAGTGCTGCTGTGTCGGGCCAAGTTGGCAGCCGGTAAAAGGCCCCATGCCTTCTTTCCTGTCAGCTCATCCAACATCTCTCCCTCAGATTTTTTTGGATGACCCATTCCAGAGACAGATGGATCCGACCGGGCACCCTTGTTCCCTTCCCGGCGTCAGGACGGCGTGCCAAGTCCACTGCAAAGTTACTCTGAACTCGATTTCAGCCTTTGCTGCAGAGCACCGTCTGCACATAAGCTTCAGACTCGTTAAAGCCACTTTGGCTGCTGCTGCCGTTTGAGACAGAGAGAGCTTTGTCACTTAACATCTTCACACGGTGATGATGGAGAAGAGTTTGGGATTGTTTGATATGTTGAGTGCCGTCTCAGCCGTAGCTGCAGAAGTAGGTCAAAGTATCTTAGCATTACATATTCCAGGTCAACTTTGTACGTTGTAACACGTGACTCGTTGACGTAACGTCATATGACATAACATCGTTAGTAAAAAATAAATTGATTTCACACCCTGAGTGAAAGTCCTGTGTCTTATTTTTGATTCCCCAATTAATTGATTTTTACGCCTTTTACATTTTAACCCTAACCCTATATTCAGATTTCCCAAAAGTCACCTTGTTTAAAATACACTTTGCAATCAGGAAAACATCTGTGATTGTGATCTGCAATGAAGGCTGACAGAAAATGTGGAGTTAAGAAGTTAGTGGTGCTTTAATAAACTCCAGAGCGCTTTAAGATCCATCCTTTCCTCACTGGACAATATAAAAGTGAAGTTCTTGTTTGTTAATTACAGATTTCGCTCTTTCAGGTGCACCACATGAAAGTTCACAGCTGCTTCACACAAGTATTTTTCTTCTCCTATTTCAATGTCAGTGCTTCTCATGAAAAGATGTCAGCAGCGTTGTTCTGCTTCAGCGGCTGTGAGAATCGGTGCCATGTGTGATTGCTGAGCTTGATGACCTGACACATCAGTGTGTGTTGGGCGAAGCAGCATAAAAACGTAATTGAGCATGCACCGGCTCCATCTTTTGTTCTTGTCATCATGCTTTGCCATAATTGCTGCCTCGACATAAAGATAGGTTGCAGGGTACAATAATTGTCGTGTGTAACTCTGCAGGACCAATCAGAAAGCAGGTAATATGTCTCCTATTTTTAGATACAGAACAAACAATTTCAACAAACAGTTTCTAAGAAGCTTATGATTAAAAGTGGAAGACTGAGCTGTTTCTAGCGTTTCCTCTGGCTCGTTAATCCAATATATTTAATTGAAATCTATTGCAGATCATGACAATGTTGGTAAAAATGTATGAACGATAAGACAGAAGTGATACAAACCAGTGGAAGCGTGAATAAGAGCGCCAGCGCCGCAGGCAGTCAGTAATGAGGCTTTCACTTAAATGCCAATGGGAGCATGCTAACGTGCTAACACAAGGACGATGTTAACGAGCTGTGTTTAGCAGGTATAATGATCACCATGTTCAGCATGTTAGTGTGCTAATTTGCACTAAACACAAAGTGCAGCTGAGGCTGATGGGAAAATAAGTTTTGCACAAATGAACATTTTGACCTTCTGTTGACGCCAATGACAATCCATCCAATAACTGTTGAGATATTTCACTTAAAATCACAATTGTCGACGTCATGATGGCCCTCAAGGAAAGGTCAAAGTCATTAGGATTAAACAATGCTAAAGAAATAATAAATAAATAAAAACATTAAAGTTATCAAAGTTATTGTTGAATGTGGCTTCGTGGTGGTGTGTGCTCCTGACATTTCCTTTTTATACTTTGTATTTGTGAGATCAAAGTTTAAAAAACCTTCTAAGAATAATTATTATCATTTAAAATGGGATTCTTTAGGCAGTCAATAACCAACCTAAAATCCAGGGTGAATAAAAGATACCAGATTATTTATTACAATAACAAACCTGCGTCTCACAGTCACCAGCAGTACCTAATGGTTTCATATATCATTTGCATTGCATGGTAAAACTCCCAGTATATGCGTGCTTGTTATTTTTCCTGTCAAAGAGAAAACATTAAGAGGATTTAGGGATTATATTCGGTACATGCGACGACACCAGTCCTTTACATATTATTAGAGTTGGGAGAAATACTTCCCGGTCGGTCTTAATTGCCTGTAAAGTCGATGCAGGACATGCGAGTCCCCATTTTAGGAGAGCAACATTCATTTACTGCGCTCGCTCCCTGAGGAAGCTGACAACAAATAGACGCTGATCACACAGTTTTTGTGACATGCTGGTTCATTTTTATAATTTACCTTGTACTATATTTTCCCTCAGCCCCATGTATTCTACATGTGGAAGCTTCCCATTAAATCAGTTCTGCTGCTGTTAGCTGTGTGTTCATTATTTCCTCTCACATTTGGTCTCCTGTAGGATTCCACTGATGTAGGTGTTAGACCAGTTTTCAAGACCTTTATTCTCGTTATGTAGGTTCTTGTCTGATGCGACATGCAGGTCATCATGGAAAACTAAACTGCATTCTCAATTCCCTTTCAAGAGGAAACATACTTTCTCCTGGATTGGGGGGGTCACAGTTTTAAACACGTGGTTAACGTTGAAACTAAAAACAAATTAAAAGACATGAAATAAGTTGCCTTTAACACGGGAACTTAATTTGTACGAAACCATTTGTCAGGACTCTGGATTTGTGTTTCCTGTTTTATTTTGTAAAGTTCACTCCCATTGTGTGATGTCTTATTTTACTTCCTGTTCTTGTGTTTTTCACTCCTGTGATTGTTGATTTGATTCTCCTGTGTCCATTCACCCTGCCCTTGTGTGTTTGCCTTTCTCTCCCAGCTCTCCCTTGTTTAGTGTCTGTGTGTCTCATTGTTCCTTGTCGGTTTGTCTTCCATGTTTTGTTGCTTTGTGCTTCCCTCGTGCTTCCCTCGTTTGTCAGTTTTACGTGTTACTTTATTTTGTATTTGATTATCTTTAATTAAATTAAATCTCTTTTGGTGTTGATGTCATAACAACATTCTGGTCTGGCACTCAAAATAAATTAAATTAATAAGATTACAATGTGTAAGTAATGTCATTACAAGGAATACAACTTCAATGAGAGAAAAAAGTCTGGATTAGTTTTACAATTTAATACATTACATTTACAAATTAGAAATAAAATATTCAAAGTAAATAATTCATCTTTCATTCAGAGTTTATACAATAATACACAGTGAAGATATCACCTCAGTGTCGTTATTTTGAAAACTGCACATAATTATTTATTAAAAATGTTTTATCTTTAAGTAATGTAATCGGGCAGCATTTAATTTATTCCACGTATTTGCTTTTGCAAAGTATTCATATATACATGTTCTTTCTAGAAACAGCGCAACGTGATGAGTTTATATGATGTACATGCTATATTTTATGTATGAGTCATGCATATAAATACACAACATGTGTTTGTACACGTCTTCAGGTGTGTGTCATGGGAATTGTTTATTCGTTCACGACAGATCACACCTCGTGCAGTAAAGTCGTAAAAAGTCCCGTTTTCCACACAAACCCACGCACATGAGAAGGTGGTGCTTGTGATTTATAGCACCATTCACCATCCTGCTCTCCGCGCTCCATCCAAGTATTACTCATTAAAGTAAAAGAAAACGCATATAATTCCTGTCTTCACAAACGCTGCAGAGGAGAATAAATGCTTTAATTTAATCTGTTTCTTCCTCCTGCTTGTCAGCGGGAAGCAGTGAAACAAAAAGGTTTAACCAGAACAAAAAGTACAGCAAGTATAAAACTGTGTCCGCTGAGGTATTAAACTCCTGCAAGAATAAATGAAAATGCAGCTTTTTGATTAAAACTGCCAGATATTTTAAGTTCCCATGTGTCCGATCATCCCAGAACTTCATTAAAATATCATTGAAATCGCATGTTTGTGCAACCAAAAAGTACCAGTGCATCTGCTCAAAACGTCTCCCTGAAAAGCAAAAATCCTGCCGCAATTAAGAGGATCTCAGTGATGAAGAAGGTCCAGAGGGACGAGGAGTGTCTCATCCACTTTGGGTTTTGACAGTAATACACCTGCAGCAGCGAGGATGTTGCTCTGGTCTGACTTTAATGGTTTTCCTCAGGACACAGTGTCCAGATAAATTGTCACAGTAGTTTTTTTTTACAGATATTAATCAAATATTTCTCTCTATGGTGGATTATTAGATCAGAAATCAGAAAAGTGGAGACGCTGGGAAAGCTAATGACGAAGAGTTGAATTATTCAACAGAATGTGAGGGTAAAATTGTTACGCCTCAGACACAGGGAAGCAAGACTCATACGCACAACTCCGGACACAATGGTAAAGTGTAAAAAAAACAATACTTTACTTCAATAAAACAAAATCTTAACTCAAAGCGCTCACTAGGAGGATAAACAAAGTTCTCTGAAAAAACACACTGGTACTTACACATGCTATGACAAGGATAAGACCAGACAAACTGACACACGACAAGGGGAGACAGGACAATTTATACAAGAGGTGAGTGGGAACAGGTGAAAACAATCAGGGGCGAGGCAGACACTGACGATGGAGGGACATCACACCAGGACAGGAAGTAAAGGGATCTGGGTTGAGGAACAAGAGGTAGGTACAAAATAAAACAGGAAGTGACAAGACAACATGAACAACTCAACAAATTCGACGAGACATGACAAAAATTATTCTTCAGTAATATTGTTTTGCTTTTTAATGTATTATTATTATTATTAAAATGCGTAAAAATCTTTGGAGAACCATCTTAGATGTTCAACCTGTTTTTGGAACTATTTTCAGAATCAGAATATCTGTATTGTCATTGTACTCGTGTGCAGGCTTCTCTCTATGCGTTTTAAAATGTGTGTTTTTATGTGTATGTGTGTGTGTGTGTGTGTGTGTGTGTGTGTGACAGTTATTGTAATGTGTTCTGTGGTTGCGTATGGATTGGTGTGATGGAGGCCACAGCTCTAGGAAAGAAACTGTTCCTCAGTCTGTTGTGTGTGTTCTTATGATCGTCTGCCGGACGGTTCAAACAGGAAGTGACCGGAGTGTGTGTATCTCTAGTTATGCTGCTGCCCTTCTTCCTTCTTCTTCAGTCGACTGGTGTAGATTGGGTGGAGGTTTGGAGCACACTTAGCACCTTAGAACTTTCACATTATTTAGTTTGCTGCTTTACACGATTGTTTGTTACTCTGAGCTCGATCTCTGAACCATCCAACATTTGGGCTCTAAGCCCCCTGATCATCAAAGTCATTAACCTCTCGCTCCAGACTGGTCATGTCCCATCTTCTCTAAAAACTGCCGTCATCAGACCTCTTCTCAAAAAACCCACCTTAGACCCGGATGTCCTCACCAACTACAGGCCCATCTCCAACCTGCCATTTTTATCATAGGTATTGGAAAAGGTAGTTGCAGCCCAGCTTCAGGAACATCTCAAAGCCAACTGCCTCTTTGAGAAATTCCAGTCCGGTTTCCGTTCCGCCCACAGCACCGAAACAGCTCTGGTCAGGGTCACAAACGACCTGGTGATGGCGGCTGACGCTGGCTCCCCATCTCTCCTCATCCTCCTGGATCTGACTGCAGCGTTCGACACGGTCGACCATCAGATCCTCCTTCAGCGCCTCCACCACACCATCGGACTCTCTGACTCCGCCCTGAGCTGGTTCCAGTCCTACCTCTCTGGAAGAACAGAGTATGTATCCTCGGGAGGTGCAAGTTCGCAGATACACCCAGTAACCTGTGGTGTCCCTCAAGGGTCGGTTCTTGGCCCCACTCTGTTCACCCTCTACACTCTGCCCCTTGGCCGTGTCATCAGCCAACATGGAATACCATTCCATGACATGACACAGCTATATATAAAAACCGACCCGATGCCACATGCAGCCCCACTGTCGACATCTTCATCATCATCATCATCATCATTGAACACCTGCCTTGAGGAGATAAAGGCTTGGATGAAAGACAATTTCCTTCAATTAAATAGCTCAAACACAGAGGCTATTTTAGTTGGCACACCACACCAGGTCCAGTCTTCCCCCATAACCCACATCACCTTTTCTGGTCAAAACATCCCCCTATCACCATCATTCACCAACCTGGGTGTAAGATTTGACCCTCATCTGACCTTTGACACCCACATCAAACATCTGTGCAAGACCTCCTTCTACCACCTCAGGAACATTGCAGAGCTCCGCCCCACACTCTCCCTGTCAGATGCTGAACAACTCGTCCACGCCTTTGTCTCCTCAAGGTTGGACTACTGCAACGCTCTCCTCATCAGGACTCCAAGCGGGAGCCTTCAGAAGCTCCAATATATCCAGAACAGCGCCGCTAGGATCCTAATGAGGGTGCGAAAATATAACCACATCACACCCATTCTCCACTCCGTACCTCAAGTAACTCCTCCCCCAACAAACCTCCACAGGCAACTTTGCTCCACCCCCCCAGGACCAAGCTCCGCACCATGGGCGATCGGGCCTTCTGCTCTGCATTTTAGCGCCTTGAGATTGCTTTTAGCCTTGAAAGGCGCTTTACAAATACAATTTATTATTATTATTTATTATTATTATTATGAACCAGCGGTCAACATGTCGGGTGTTCAGGTGTTCGGGTGTAGCCAGCGGATGTACAGGGCCGTGCACCGCTCATTGTTTGAGTAGTAACTTGAGAAAAGAAAATGAAGTTGGAGTTGAGAGAGGATGTCTAAACTAATAAAAAGCTAAATCATCATCACAGTATAGCCGATGGGTTCTGCCTGTTTCCCTTCATTTACTCAAAGCCCGGCAAAATATCTTCCGGTTGAAATCTTGAGATTTTGACAGATTCTCTAATTACACACAGAATCTGTTACTCTGACAGAATCCCAGATGGTTTCTAAATGATAAAGGATGTGTGATGATACAGTTATCATCTTCTGCAAATGTTATTATACAAAGTAGAGCTCAAATAAATTGCACTGACTTTTGCGGCTGACTTTTATGGAGCATTTAATTATTTGAGGCAGAGCCATGAGACAGTATACATACAGTGATGTGCAGAGCACTGCAGTGACCTGCGTCGCCGTCACTTCCTCATTCATAAGCCAGTAACAACAAGAACGAGACTTCTGCAAGCGAGACGTGATTAGACTCAATAGCTACCTTTATAATTCCTCTTGATATCATCACTTCAACATTCCCTTTCTCTTCTCTTTGTGCCTCCGTGGAGAAAATTCAGGACTAATTATTTTGCATTTGGTGTCATCCAGGGAGTGTGTGTGTATTTATGTGTGCATGTATGTATTATAAAGACTTATGTAAGTGAGTGTGTGTGTGTGTGTGTGTGTGTGTGTGTGTGTGTGTGTGTGTGTGTGTGTGTGTGTGTGTGTGTTAAGGCAGAACCAATGAAGTGTGTCCCTGCATTGTTTCACATCACAGAGGTGAGCTGACCTTCTGCAAGCTAATTAGGATTTGCAAGAGCAGAGATAATGAGAGGGAAGCACTCCACGTGGAAAATACATGACTCTCACATTTACCGACAAATTAGCTGCCTAGATGGTGTGTAACTCAAAACAACTGGTAAAGGTCAGGAAGGAGACGCGGTGAGATGGATACCCTCAGGTTCTCCACCGCTGCCTGCTTTCTCCTAAGAAACCTGTTCATCCCTTCACCTGTGGGGCCTAATTAGTCATCAGTTAGGATGAAGGAGGGAAGATCTAGATGTTTTTACTCCTCCGCCACCTCCCCCGGAGCTGGATGATGACATCGTCACCAGTGGCCGGCACTCATTACAGCCAGGACGAGCGCCGTGTGACAGGACTCACATTCTCCAGAGGTGAGGACGAAGAAAGAGCCCACTTTCATTTATTCATATCACAAAAGTCATTATCCCGCACAGCTGTCCGCAGCTCCAGCGCGGAGGGCGTGTTCTGGACGGAAGCGGGGAGCTGAAATAAAGGATTATTCACTGAGGGTGTGAAGAGTTCATTACCAAGACATCTGCCTCTTGAAATCCTTTTCCTCTGGGAGAAAGGATTTGATAACACAGGGAGTGATCCAAAAATAAAAACTCATTTACTGTAACTGTTGGAAGTTAAATGTAGTTTGAAATCTGGGAAATAATCGTGTAATTTAATGAAGTAAGTGTACCGATACAACAGTAAGGATAAAGAAATGAGTGTAGGCTCTGCAGATTCAGGAGGTGTGAGCTCATGAACAACCAGCACATGTCCTCATGGACAATACCTGGTTCATTTCCAGAAGATCCAACACGAGCAAGGTTGAGACTGCTGCAAAGAACACAATGTGAGCGTTACACTTATAAAGTCCACATTAAAGTTAAGTTTGGCCAAACTGCACATTAGTTCTGAAGTGTGCATACAATCCCAGCTGCACACACACTGATACATCCTGTTTCTGTTTCCAGAAACGTGCACACCTTCATTTGAAGAGGAAATCGTCTTGTAATATTTGTTTCTTAAGTTACAAAATCACTACTGCAGTGTAAAAAGTACAAAATGATGGCATTATTATAAAACACTATTCCCATCACTTGTCTGTGATTGTAGCCGTTGACATGTTTGTGTTTTAATAGTAGCACCTGCCTTGCAGTTCCTCTTTTCGCTTGTGTTGTTGTGTTTTGCACACTGAATGAAAAGCTCTTTATCATTATATGTGATTGCATTTTAATCAGTTTGGGCTGTAGCCAGCTTTTCCAGATGTATCACACTTGAATTAAATCCACAGCGTAGCATTTATTTGATTTCTTCTTGTAGAAATGTTTGAAAAACAACAGCAGTAAAAGCATATACACGATGTTTTCTTAATGACTCTGTCAGACTCTGGAGGGCTGACTGTTAGAGCTCCCTGTGCTGCTCTCTGACGGGACGTTCTCTCTTTTGTCAGAAGATTAGACTTCGTTCCAGCGATTACTCACCACTCAACACTCAACCTGCAGGTGAGGATCACGCCTGTGCAGATCTTTGCATATTCAAGCCTGAATATTTAAATGTAGAACATTCTAATCACTGAATGTTTCCATGTCCATGCAGATACTGTGATGTTCGAGGTGTCGCCTCACTCTCACTGTTCCTGTGAGGCTGCCGACACCACACACACAGACACACACCACACACACACAGACACACACCACACACACCACACACACACACACCACACACACCACACACACACACCACACACACACACACACCACACACACAGACACACACCACACACACACAGACACACACCACACACACACACACACCACACACACACACACACCACACACACACACACACACACACACACACACACACACACACACACACACACACACACACACACACACACACACACACACACACACACACACACACCACACACACACACACCACACACACACACCACACACACCACACACACACACCACACACACACACACACCACACACCACACACACACACACCACACACACACACCACACACACACACACACACACACACACACACCACACACACCACACACACACACACTCCACACACACACACACACTTTATGATGGCTTGTGTTATTAGTATTGTTTCCTCACATAATCACGTTGTACTATGCAGTAAGTTCAAGCCAACAGATTTTTGGTCTGATCTCAGGATGAACAGCACTTGTACTTTTTAGCTTTTGTAGCTTCACAGAAAATGATCCAGATACAGCAGCAGAGTCCAGTTTATCTCATCCCCAGTGCCTTTCTTCACTTTCTGTAACGCACTTTGACTTGCGTCTTTGTTTGAAAGTTGCTTAACAACTAAAGTTGCCTTCCCTAAAATATAGATTTATTTCTTTTGCTGCTAATCGTTCTTACAGGTAAAAAGAAAGAAAGATATACAGCTGTGGGGGAAATGAAGACATTAGATTGTTATTTCAATCTAACATTTCTTAATCAGAAAATCAAAATAGCGAAACTTATTTAACGAGTTTATTGGAAAACTACAACGACAACAATAGCAACATCATGAGAGTAAAAACTTTGATTAGGGGAGGGGTGAAGTGTTTGCTCTTCAATGCATAATTATCTTTTACAGCTTTAACAGAAAGTGGCTTGTGTGGCAGTTTAGTCCATCATCTAGATAATAAGGACGTGGAGGATTAGGAAAAGGTAACATATCCATCTTAAAAACATTTTCTGAAACAATTCTACTCTCCTAAAGCAACACACATGACTCAGTGATGCAAATCTGCTTCTTTTCATTTAAACCTTTTCAAACATTCAAAAATTGTATTTAAAGTGCAACGTTTTGCAAAAAGTACAACAAAGGATACAACTCAACACTCAGTGTAGGCTGTACCTCAATGGCAGTTGTTAGACAAATGGAGAGTATTGGATTTTACTTTTGTTTCTACGACATGGGATGCAGTGCTGGTGGTCGATATTGATCCTGAGTATCCTGGTAAAACCTGCTGTGTTAATGCACTCCATCTACTGTAATAATGTATGCCTTCGTACATTAAACGTATGTGGTTAGAATTACAGAGCACTCTCCAACGCTCTCACAGACTGAACATCAACAACCTGAGCAAAGCCACAGGGGCCCATACATCAAGACACGTCACTACAGAGCTCAAATAACTTTTTATAATGTGAGCGAGCGATAAGAAAAACTCAGCTCTCACCAGGAACCTCGATGCAAAGCAACGATTCACAAGCTGCTAAGTCACCCGTGCCAGAACAAAGTGAGAAACAACACTTAGATCAAGGCTCCGTACATCGGCGGCTCGTTCACGTCCTCTGAGCAGCGAGGTCAGCCTCCGGCTCTGCCACTGTTGAAACACCAAGTGCAAGAGAAGGAGAAACCTCCGGATTCTTTTCACTGCCGGACCAACGCAGAAGCACCTTGTAAATATTCTCTTTGATCCGGCCGTCCTGGCACAGGTTGACTGAGATCCAAGCATGCATTAGACGACAAAGGGATCAGAGTGAGGACAAGCCACATGCGTGCTGAGCTCTGAGGAGGCCAGCTGAACGCACCATCTGGCCTTCCCAAGCAGGCTCGTGTGCTCCTTGAAGAGACACTCGACTGATCTGCAAGGACTGAAGGAAGTGAGACCACATGACAATAGCTGCTGCTCAGATGTGGAGGGATGACGGAAACCTGCATCCTGTTCTCGACGAACACACAGGTTTCAAGGATTAATTCAGCTGCTAAAGTTTGAAAACTCTGAGCTGTTTAAACACAAACTGTTGTGAACCTCGACGTTCTAATAACGGTAATTTAAAGTGGAACATACAGCGTCTATGACAGATGCATGAAAGGGTCTTTGTTTCAATACGATACTGTGAAACTCAAATCAAATGTATTTATAGAGCCAAATATCACAAATGTGGGCTTTACAGACTGTACAGCAGTCCCCCGGCACTCTAAGCCTATAGAGAACTAGGGGCTGGTCCAAGGTAAGCCTGAGCCAGCCCGAACTATAACTCACTGCCTCTGGATATTTCTTTTGTGGTGTTTATTCAATTGTATTCTATTCACTTTGGTTTATTGATATTTAACACTTTATTGTTTTAGTGTTGTAATTTTTTTATCTTGCACAATGTATTTATTCTTATTGTTTTGCTTTTTTGTTTTTCTATATGAAGCACCTTGGGGCAGCATGTTTGTATGAAAGGTGCTATATACGGTATATAGATCAAGTATGTGATGCACAGGTGAGCACAGACACAACCACACATGGTGCAACATCCTGGGATCTCGCAGGTATTACCTAATGTGTTTTGATGTGTCCAAAAACTACCATTATGAATGCAAGTAGAGGTTTTTGCCATGGATGTCGAGTTATTGACACAGAAGTTATGTTACTATTTTTTCAGCTAATTTCCTGCTTCAGCACCTTTATTAGTGTCGTATGGATTTTGCTCTGCAACACCATGAGGCTGCAGGCTTTCGGCAGGTCAAAGTCATTCTGCACAAACACACATTTTATTGTGAAGGAGCTCATGTTGCAGCCGAGGCTCCTGCAGTTTGCTGGGTATTGATTTATAAACTGAAGCCCAAAGTTACCTGCTGCTGTTTGGCCCGCTGAGATCTTTTCTCAGAAGATTATTGTGATTAACCTCGGTCCATTGTTCAACAGAATTTGAAAATAAATCTTCACCTTCATATCAAGACTTCCTCAGATTCTTATTCTCTTCCTATGATGGTGGTTAAAGGAGAAGAATGCTCTGTAAATATTATATGCATCCTGTGACTATATACATAATAAACAGTATTGTATTATGTTTGTATGTAATGTGCTGTTTGCTTTTATGGTTCACCTCCCCGTGCACTGGGAATAAAACTGATCATTTAGCGACAGTATATCTCTGCATGATGCATCAAATGTCAAGCAGGGAAATGTATGTTTATTATACTCGGTCCCTGTTTAATCAACTTATAAATAAGTGAATAGAACATTCCTGCTTGTACTTCTCACGTGCAGCCAGACGACTAATGCGCAAAATAATCGTTTTTTGTAGTGCAGCGTCTTGGCTGTGTTTAGGGCACTAGATTAATGTTCCCGTCACTAAACATCTTAAATTAGTCGTCAATAAGTCCAAACATAAGATAAGAGTTGGTATTATAAGGACAGCACGTGTTTAGGTGAGATGTTAGTGGAGTTGTGTGTAAAGCTCGGGACAGCTTGATGCTCTTCTTCATGCTGACATGAAATCATCAGCTCTTATTAGATATCAACCTGGAAACATCCCCAAAAAAGTCCCAGAAACAACGACACCCGACATCTTTTGTTCATTTGTAGACTCCCAGATAAAGTTGTGTGCAGACGTTCAGACAGGTGGTGGGCGGACGTCAACATTTCCCTGCACGTCTGTGGATCTCCAGAAATGGTGCTGACTTGACATCTTTTTATTACCTTTTCCTGTTCGCCCATGTGTTGTGAGAAAATGTCACGGTATTAACCTTCTGGGTTATTACTGATGAAAGTGTTTAGTGAATGTTCACATCTTGTTTATATCTGTATCTCGTCCTACACGGTCCTAAATCCTCCCTCCGCTCCGTTTCCTTCCCTGAGGCGAGTACGGTCCATGTCCATCCAAGTCACAGCGGCGTTTGATATTGGAGGATTTTATTTTTTTCATATATTGCAGCGAGCCTTCCAACCGTGGGCGTCAGCTGGAGGAGTAATCCTCCTTGATCTCAGAATCCAAACAGACACAACATGAAAGGAAAGTGCAATTACCCAGCTTTATTCCACATCAATTGGATGCCATCTCCAATTAATGGAGAGTTGTTTCTCTTCAGTCTGACACAGTCGTCTCCTCGATCTGCGAGGGACCGTATGGGCTTTTTCTAACGTCTCTGGGACGTGCATAGTAACCGTAGGTGTACATATATAACATATATCTCACATACTTGGTTTATAGACGCAGTATTTCCCAGAATATGCCACAGTGGCTTCAGCATTAACATGCACGATGCACCGTCGTCATTAATATCTTCGTTATCTGTTGCATTACATGTGACCTCCCTCAGATAATCATGGGCTCATTATCTTCTCGTATTGCGTGAAGTGAAATGATCATTTTAAATCTAAAACCTGTCAAGCTGCACGGCTCTGACCGTGACGTCCCACAACTTTTTGGCTAAATATATTTCCCAGTTTTCCGCCTGACAGGTGATGAAGGCTTATTCTCGGCTACTCAATCAAAGTGACATCCAATGAGAGACCCTTCTTTCATTCCACACAATGTGTGCCGAACATTCAAAATGTATTTCATCAGGAATATATTCCTTTGTATGTGCACATCAACCACGTCAAGGTGGACCAGAGATTTCAAAGGATTTTACAGAACTATTTCATTTTACAACAAGTTTTTCCCTCCAGAATAAACCGGCTCTATATTCTCTTCACACATCTCTTGCGTTTGGATCCTCAAAGACTTAATCCGCCCACACCGTGCTCAGCTTATGCCAAATCATCGAAGCTATACTGAAGAGGAAATGTGCTTCGACTGAGAGACGACAGAACATGCACGTCAAATAAATGTAAATATAATTCGCTATACATCCAGCAACCTCACAAAGACTTCTTTATTTTATCTTCAATCTTTAACGGTTGCATTACAAATGAAACCATACAGTTGTAAATGTATCAGAGGAATACCAACTCTGTTTAAAAGTGTAAAATACTGTAGCATATCGTTTGGTAAACGGCAAAGCCTCAGACCTTTGAGAGTTATTTAAATCTTCCGTATGTTCGCCCTGCTGTTAGTTAGCAGTTGGCTACTTATATATTTATTCTTTTACAACTCCTGACTGTAAATGTAGATTGTATGGACCCAGTAGAGCAGGGGGGTCAAACTCATGTTAGTGCAGGGGCCACATGCAGCACAATGTGATCTCAAGTGGGCCGGAGCAGTCCACATGTTCCCTTCTTTAGTGCAAGAAAGAAAGTACATTCTGAAAATGTAATTTAATGAACTATCTTTTTACAAAACATTATGAACAACCTGAAAGTTCTTAAGAAAAACAAGTGAGTTCATCATTTACACATGTGTGTTACAACGTACAGATCAGTGTGTCTACAAAGGCACAACACATTCAGTGGAAACAGAAAATAGTAGTTAATGTCTTTTCTGTCATTTTTACACTTTGCAAAGTCGGCCGCATTGGACCCTCTGGCGGGCTGGTTTTGGCCCGCGGGCCATATGTTTGACACCCCTGCAGTAGAGGTTAAATGCTGCTTCTTTCTTTGGAGCAGGTGACATTACACATTACGCATTTAACCTCAAGACCGCAAAGTAGTGCACTTCACTGTGTATAATGCTAAGACATAAAACAAAAACATTTTGCAACAATCTGCATCTCATGTCTTTGGGGGGGGGGGGGGTAAAGGTTCTATTGTATTAGCAGTTTTATAAGCAGATTAAGAAACCATAAATATCCCCCAGTTTCAGCTAATATATGAAAATGTTAATATTATAAAATATTCAACATCTTTGCTTCTCTTGAAGCTTTGCTCGCATCACACGAGTGCACTCACACAACTCTCATGGAGGTAGAGGTTCACTGTGGGAGGGGACAAACACTACATCAAAGGCGTAACATGCATGCACTGCTCCGATCTTACATCTTATGCAAATCATCAGCAGGGTTTTACATTCAACACAAGACACACACAGAAAATGAGAGAATGCTTCGGAGATGATGCGAGCGGGATGATGTAACCGTTTGGACACGCAGCCATGTTTCTGGGAGGTGGAAGAAAAACACGTTTCATAAAAAACAAATGAACATTGCCAATAAAACGAGGAGCGAGCTGGTTTATTTCAAATGTAGGTAGCTGCTTTGATCACAAATTGACACTTGATGAGACGTTTTCGGGACACTTGAGGGAGGTGATGCAAAGATATTGACTTATTGAAGCCGTGCCACATCTTGCTATCAAGTTCTGAAGAACTTCCCTTGAAATAATTGCTCCCCAAGGCTTCTGTCAGCTGCTACTCATTGTAAGATATTGCACAATCTGCTATGAGTAAATAGGAAGGATTTGAAAGGGTTTTTATAATATATCCTGGCAATTCAGATGTGCCACGCGAGTCATAAAGGGATGTTATTATCTCCCGACAGCCATACAATGATGTCTCTCTGTCGTATTCTCATCCATTAGTTTTCTCGCTTGCAATTTATTGCATCGTGAACACATGGAACATCTATTGTTTGCATGTTTTTCAAAACACTAAAGTCCTTTAATGCAACAGAAAGAAACAATAAGAGACACGAGAGGAAAGTGTAGCTGAACAGAGATGAGTGACACTGAGAAGTATGTGAAAATCATGACCTTTCTGCCTGCAGTCATCTGCTTCTCTCTGTGCATCGTGTTGGTCTGCTGCATGAAGGAAATTCCCACGAGGCACAATCAAAAGTAATTTAATGAAACTGCTGCCGGCTAACAACCAGGAAATGAAGTCAGTTTGCGTTGTGTGCAGTATCATCCCGCTGATGAGGGGGGCGTGCTGTTCAATACAGCTTGATTTCACTTTAGCCTCAGATTTATATTTCCAATTAATGTTTGGAGCTCTCGCTTTAAAGGTTATTTTATCAGCCTTCAAACTATTGTTACTTTCCATCTGTCGGTGCATCTTTCATAAGTCCTGCGCAATATTTAAGAGGAAAAGAAACAGAAACGAGGAGCGTTTAGCAGAACTCACACCTCAACACAACGTGGAAGAATTCACGCACAGACTCTGCGTTTGAAGAAAACACACTTATAGACGTATTGATGGAAAGATCATTTAAGAATCCACTTGTATATTTGCATTATTGCCCTGAACAAAGTGATGAGTGGTGTATAAACAATACATAATATACAAAACAGAACATATCTCACCTGTCACCTCATCACATCACACAACTCTATGTGTGTGTGTATGCATGTGTGTGTAGGGGTGTCACAATACACCAGTAGTGACGTCAACCGTGACATAAAAGAATATATATATTGATGTCAAGTTAATAATACACATATGATCATTTCTAATATCTATAATAGTATTTTGATTGTAATTAATTTGCCATAAAAAAAGAGACAAAACGCCAAACAAACTTCATTATTGTGAATTATTTTGGCCGTAATAAGCGTTTAGTGAATTCTGATGTCGTGAGAGCTTTATGTATTTGTTATATACGATACCTTTGAAATCTTTTTAATACACAAACAACTAAAGATGAACATAAAGGTAAACATTAAGAGCTGCCCAGTTTGGTCTTTTAATTGTCTTTAAAGTAGTTTTATTGCATTTAATCTTTATGTGATTATAGAATCTTTATAAAATCAGATTTTTCTGATGTCAGAGGGTTTTTGTTTGTTGAAAAGTCTTGTTTATATATATATATATATATATATATATATATATATATATATATATATATATATATATATATATATATATGGAGGCGCTGATGTCCTAACAACTCCAAAAGCATTGAGATGCACACATGCATGAAGCAGATTTAAAACACAGGTTGGAGATAAGTCTGGAGGTTTCAAGTCAGAAAAGCTTAAATGCATCTTTGAATCTCCAGATGGCGTCAGTCTGTAAAGCTTCGTGGCTGCGACCATGTGTGATTCTCAAGACGTTCTGCAGAGTTTATTTGACAGAACGGCCGGGACACACGCAGCTGTGCGTACTCCATTAATGTCTTTAATTAATCTACATTATTTCAGCCAACTGAGAACGTATTAAAATGATGATCTGCTCGCTAACATCACCTCACTAATTGCACTAATGGGTTTATTCCTATGATTGGTTGTAAGCAGGTTCTATATCTTTATCCATCAGCATCAATAACATTTAATCTCATAGCTCGATTCTCTGAACTCGTTACATAACGTGCAGCATCCCAGCGAAAGGCTTTCAGTGTTCTCCTAACAACAACAACAAGGTACATTTCCAGAGGAGTGGGAGTCGGCGCTGGCTCGGTGCGGGCGCACGATGATCGGGTCAACTCACTTTCCATATAAAGTGGTTGCTATGCAACTACACGATGGTGCGCCTGAAGACCCAAAGTAAACAAGCGTTATTCTGTCTTTGTGATGAGAACTCTGAGAGCTTCATTCAATACACCAGCAGCTTTTCAAATGCTGGGTCATCTGTTTATTTGCTGGAAGGTAAACGTCTCAAGATGTCAAGAGAGTTCCTTCTTCTGTCGTTGCTCGATGCTTTCATATTCAAACCGTGGAACAAGTTCAAAACCAGAACTTCAAGCGGCTCAGCTTTACACAATGAGAGATTCAAGGCTTCAGGAAACTTATCTGCGTAGCATTAAATTAAGAGTTTTGTTGGAGGAGTCATTCAAATAAATTAAAGTGACGTTTTAATGGAATTTCCTTTTATTTTCATCTTTTAACTTTTTCTTTTAGTCCAAGTGACACGTTGATGCATAAAGCATCACCAGGACGAGTGAAGCCACGTAATCAATGTCATTAGAAGCACTTTGGCTGCAGAGGCTGTATAGTTCATTACTGTGTATTACAGCATGTGAAATACATGAAATGCAGTGATGAGTCTCTTTTGAAGGAGCTTTGAATCACCACAGGTGCTAATGAATGTATTCCAGAGATAACAACAGTGTCACTAATTCCTTTGAAGCATCCAGAACGAGAGTTATCTCCATTCACGACGCTGTTCCTGTGTTGTTTTGATGAGAAGGCAGAGAGGTCAGACAGTCAGCGTGCTGTGAGGCTGCGAAACATTTCTTTATGTTTGTGATAATTGGGAAAACAGGAATCATGAATATTGAATCATGATGTGCAAAGAGGGTTTTGAAAAATCTTTTCCTTTCTGTCTGGCACACAAAGAATATCGCAGGGGAATTGGAACTCAAAGAGACAAAATATATAAACTGGATTTCTGTTTTAAGGCCGTGTCACACACATCTCCGTATGGCAGAAACGTGCAGGCGTATATGAACATTTGTCTAAATACGTCCAACTTTTCATCGGATCGGAAAAGTATACATATACAGATACGCATGTCTAACCTCTTTATAGCGCATCACTTACTATTACAACATGTATCAGACGAATACCCAACGAATGCATAAGATATACAAAAATATGGCGTATACAAAATATCGGCAACACGCTGGTGTACGTTGATATAAGGTAAGGTATAAGTAAGAGCAGGCGGTGACACACTGGGGTGCGTTGTTGAACGCTGATGTTTTGAGCATGTTCAAAATTACCGGACGTAACCGAAGTGTGCTTCATAAGATATGCAGACGTTACGTGATGTTAGACATACGTGAATACGGAATACGTACGTGAATACTTACCTACGTAAATACCTACGTGACTACGTTAGAGGTACGTTAGATATCGGCTACGTCGGCTGACGGTGAACCCTACAGCCAACTTATCGATAACGAGTGGATACCCTATTCCTACCCGATGTTGAGAAGATGTCTGACGAGTAACTTATTAAACGTGTTTCTACAGGACAGCTAGCGTTCAGCTCGCGTTTTGGGAGATTATTGGGGTTTGAATATAGTATATAGGGTCCCTGTGAGGAGCTCATCCTCACTTCTTCACAGCACGTCTTGATGAACACATCAGCCCATCATCAGAGAGCATGGAGGATGATCATCAGAGAGCATGGAGGACGCTGAGAGGCCGCGACAAGAGTACATTCTGTTCTCCAGCATGACGTGAACCAGACGGCACTTTTCCAGCTCCGTTGTCCAGACGCTCTGATACGTTTTAAATAAGTAAGTGATACGCTATCAATGTTTGACATACGTATAATAATTCAATATATATTCGTTATGTATACGTCAGCTACAACACCGCCGTGGGAAAGTTGGACGTATTTGTACTTTTCATATACGGCGGCATGTTTGTGCCATACGGAGCTGTGTGACCGGGCCGTGTGTCTGGCGTGTTCAGCGTGTCGTCTGCGTCCTTCAGACGATCACAACTTACCCTTAATTTATATCAACCTATTGCCGATATTTCGTATGTGCTGGCATACGTTTCTGTCATACGGAGCTGTGCGACACGGCCTTTAGATAGAAACAGCTGACAGGAAACAAACAAGACAGATTTTGCAACAATACAAAATGGAGGAAGCTATCGTAGCGTATTAGCTCTGTAGCACAACCACTGTTATCTAAACTACTCCACAAAAGAAGCATGGTTTGTAGACAGTCAAAGGTTTCTTAAATAAGCTATATATATGTGTGACCTTATGTTTCCATTTAACTCGCTTGATGATTTTATAAAACTAACATGTTTGCAGCTAGATCGCGTATTAAGATGCTTTTCCGTTGTTTTCCTGCGGGCCACCTGACTTCCTCGGCTGTGCACGTCCTGTGTAACGATTACGTGGGTTGTAAGTGCGATTAGTGAAAGAGAACAGCTGGACATGGTCTAAAGAAATGATCTGCAACATCTTGTTCTAGCCGGGAGTGAAGGAGTGTGTGTAGCTGTGCATTCCCCAGAATAAAACCAACTAAATGAATCTCCCATGTTTTGGATATGAAGGGCCACAGGTGCAACAGAATGGCTCTCACTTGACGACAACAAGGCTGCCTTTCTCTCTACTGCCGTCAGAGTGTTTGCCAATTACAATCCATCTCCTTCCCTTGTGTTGGCTCGATCTATACTCCACTCCAGCTTCCTGCATTTATCTCCATTCTGTTAATGAAAAGCTGCATTTCTGCATGGAAAGAAGAAAACAGAAAGGCTGGAGTGCCGCAGGGCGAGGACGCAAAGATAGCGCTCACTGTGGAAGAGCTAAGCACTCTGGGGTGAACTGTGTTCATGATGGTTGTGATAACGTGTGCATGGAAACAACAACAGAAAGAAGCTACACTAGAAAGCTCAATCCACTGAAGCCCATCAAGGCCGGAGGAAACAATCTGTTATCTGGTTTATTTCAGCTAATTGGTTAAAGGTCAGTGTTCTTTAAGAGACAGCTGACACTTAATCAGTAAACTTACTTATCACTAAAGAGAACAAGTTATTGAACTCCTTAAAGAGGTCGCATGCAAGAGCCAGGGAGTCGAATCTAGGGAAGTGTTTTCATCAGGGCTGTCAAGCGATTAAAAAAAGAAATCTAATTAATTACAAGCTTTGTGATTAATTAATCTAAATTAATCGTATATATCAATATTTGCTGTGAGAAGCATTTCAAAATATTCAAATGGATTTTGGAAGATGAATCAATGAGTAGCATTATAAACTGTCAAGATGTCTTGTTTTCACAATTTCAAATCTGCCATAACATCTTTCATCGCACAATAAACAATATGTTTAAAATGGTAAATGGCTTTTATATAGCGCTTTTCCAATGTTTACGACCACTCAAAGCACTTTACAACACATGTCATTCACCCATTCACACACATTCATACAGAGTCAACCATATATGCACATCAGCTCTTCAGTAGTGATAACCATTCACACACACTCACACTGTTGGCCATCGGGAGCAATGTGGGGTTCAGTAACTTGCCGAAGGACACTTCGACATGCTGACTGCAGGGGCTGGGGATCGAACCACCAACCTTCGTGTCTCAGGTAGACCGATGTTAATGTTTCTCAGGTAGACCGACGTTAACGTGTCTCAGGTAGACCGATGTTAATGTGTCTCAGGTAGACCGACGTTAATGTGTCTCAGGTAGACCGATGTTAACGTGTCTCAGGTAGACCGATGTTAATGTGTCTCAGGTAGACCGACGTTAACGTGTCGTTAACGTGTCTCAGGTAGACCGATGTTAACGTGTCTCAGGTAGACCGACGTTAACGTGTCTCAGGTAGACCGATGTTAACGTGTCTCAGGTAGACCGATGTTAACGTGTCTCAGGTAGAACCGATGTTAATGTGTCTCAGGTAGACCGATGTTAATGTGTCTCAGGTAGACCGATGTTAACGTGTCTCAGGTAGACCGACGTTAACGTGTCTCAGGTAGACCGATGTTAACGTGTCTCAGGTAGACCGATGTTAACGTGTCTCAGGTAGACCGATGTCAACGTGTCTCAGGTAGAACCGATGTTAATGTGTCTCAGGTAGACCGATGTTAATGTGTCTCAGGTAGACCGATGTTAACGTGTCTCAGGTAGACCGATGTTAATGTGTCTCAGGTAGACCGATGTTAACGTGTCTCAGGTAGACCGACGTTAACGTGTCTCAGGTAGGCCGACGTTAACGTGTCTCAGGTAGACCGTAACGTTTTCTCATCCGCTTCATCACGTTGACGAGGCTGCTGCGGCTGCGGCGCGTAGTGACGTTAAGAATCAAGGGGGGGGGGGACATCTAAGAGCTGCATCTAGATTAATCTGCGTTAATTTTTTTGTCGCGTTATTCTTTCTGTGATTAATTAATCGAAATTAACGCACTAATTTGACAGCCCTAGTTTTTACCCTTTACATCTTCAAACATGTCAACCTGATAACATTTTGCTTACTTGAAGGTGTTTCTGTAAAGAACAACAGACTGTTATTACTTACAGGGACATAAAAGAAGTCCCTGAAATGTTAAGCGTTAAGCATCGTTTAAGCGTCAAAGTGAAATTTAGAAGTTGATGGACAAGTGAATGGAGACAAACAGATACTGATTATCTCACCGCAAAGACGTGTGACATGCTTTAACGTGACGTTATGCTTTATGACTTCATATTATTATATGTAGAGACAATGGAGCAACAATGAGAACGTTTGGAGGAAAACACAAGAAACCACTGAAGCTCGCTGTCAGTTAAGAAATCAGACAAACTCCAGACTGTGTGTGTGTGTGTGTGTGTGTGTGTGTGTGTGTGTGTGTGTGTGTGTGTGTGTGTGTGGATGCCAGTTGGGGAACCTGACATTAGACAGGAGATTAACATTATTTTCTCTGGTGTGTTCATCAGCACCTCTGTTGATTGCTCTCCTATTTAAGTTCCTCAGTTTGAACTTCCAAACATTTGTCATTTCCACACATTTCTCTCCCTTCATCTGTCACATTGAGGGTTTTTAAAGTTAGTCTCCAGAGCCTGGTTGTGTAAAAACGCCTCCATGTGAGAATAAATCTGTGGAACATCCATCTGTGCATCTGGGTTCTCTCTCGGATGAAACTGTTACACAAGAACAGTTGGACTCTCTTGTTTTTACACAGCGCAGAGTTGTTTTTTTAACCTTTTCTCACAAACCTGGCGCCTCATTTGCAACATTACCATTTATATAAAAACAGTTCAGAACTTGAAAACAGCCCCTCTTGTGGTGTCGGTCAACTGACACCAACTGTCAACTGTTTTTATAAGGCGGAGAAATATCACCAACATGTACCTACGTTCACTAGAACATTTTAGTATCTTTCAGTTCATTGTTTTGAATTTCATTCCCCCAGGGAGATGTAATCAGTACTTGGTCAAATATTTAGCAGATAAAGAGCCGAATATTCGCTCAGGGGTTGGTGGGCTACGAACGAGCTAAACAAGAATACAAGCAACTAGAAAAGTGACCTCAGAAGAGCGCAGATGTCAGCAGGTGTGTCTGCAACGACCACTGCTCTAATAGTGGATTGAATACAAACAACAAATCCATTAATCCATGTAATCTAAGCATCTCTCTGCACCTACTCCGCGCAGGTATATATCTCGCTGAGTCTCATCGGTATAACTGCGACCTGAAGCGTTTATTTACATTTGAAAACTTTCGCCACTACACGTAGAAACCAGACTGTATATAAGAAGTGTTGAAGAATTGGTTTGTGGACTTTCACTTTGAAGCTTTGAGTTTGGCATGTTTGCCTTCGCCATCTTGTTTTTTGTGGCCATGTTGAGGTACTGTTAGCATAACAAATGCTAAGTTTCCAGCTAACGCTAGTGCTTGCTAGCTTGGGATATTAATTGGGATGCTAATTATGGCTAGAAAAAAACAGGTTTGTTTGAAAGGAAATGTAGTTCCTCGTTCTCCGTATTAAACTCAACAGGACGACACTTTCAGCCGAGGTTTTTATTTTAGTTTTCTGGAAACAGGCATCTGTTTTATTTTCTCAGCACCTGGGAGATTAAAAAGCAGCTTAATGGAGCCGCCTGTGAGTTTGATGTTGAGTGGAGCGGGCGCCCTCCAGGAAGGAGACGCATGCTCCTGCCTGTTATCGGCTCTTCTTCTAGATGTTTTCCTGCATTCAGCGTTCGTGCTGGAAATTGCAGAGATCAAGATTGTCTTTGCTTTTTGCTTCACTTTAACTTGTTTGTGCATCTCACTCTCCACATTGCAGTTCGGAGAAAGATGCTTCAACGGCTTTCCAAGGAAACAATTTGATCAAAATCAAAACAACCGGCCTCCTGCTGCTGGATAAGTTACTCCTGAGGGAGGAGGCGCAGTAATATATCTTCACACCAGCACACAAGTATCTCATTTAACCAAAACGTATGTGTTTTTGTGGCAAATTTCGACATTTTTAAAACTGTAAGTTATGTTCAACATTAGTCTAGATACGAAATCAATAAACACACTATTGATTACAGTAGATGATGGGAATTCAGCAGAAATCAACCAAGTGAGTCCAACAACAGCAATAAAGCAATGAAGTAAATAAATCCATAATTTAACTTGTAGCCCAAACTCTTCCTGAGAGTTACAGACCAGAGGTCTTTAAGAGCTGTTTTTAAAGTGAGAGCTCTTTTTCTGTAAAGTTCGGTCATTTTGAAAGATTTCCACTGAGGATTTGTGAAGTGGAACTTGGATTAAGGGTTTAGATTCAGATTTTCCTTCAGTGCAGAAAAAAGCGAAGTAGAGCAAGAGACGGTTAGCATCCTTGGTGTCGCCTCCACTTGATATTTCATGCATGCACAGTAATTTACTTTGAGGAATTGATGCCTGCACAAATTCTCAAGTAAACTGAACACACGTTACAATAGTTACATACTTAAATATTAAGGCATGCTTGAAGTTTAGCCAATTGATTGGTTTCGTCTGGTTTAATTGATATATAATGGGGTATCATCCGCATAACAATGAAAGTTTATAGAGTGTATAAAACACACTAACCCGTAGATGTGAACTACGCCTGCATTTAACGTAACATTGCATTGTGGGATATGAGTGAACAGAATCAGTGCATGTGATCTACATCAAAGCTCACAGGTGATGTTGACATGACATCTATTGCTCAGTGGGATCAGGATGTTACGTTTAAATGTAGCCGGTGGCAAGTAGCAAGTATAGCCTGCAGCTTTTGAGACACGTCTCAGTAATAACTCTTCAGACTTTACAGTCTGGAGGAAGAGAAATGATTTGAAAGCTGTTGAAATTGCAGCGGAGTCTCAGGGTGCTAACTTTAGGGATGGTTTCTGAAATGTTGATGTAATTTGGAGAAATCTGAAGAAAGAAGCTTTTCAACAAACTCTTACTGTGGTTGGAGAATATATTCTGTTTCCTGACAACCTGAGACTCGAGCAGAAGAGTTGTTTTAAAAGCCTAATGAGATTGAACCAGAGGTGTGGATGAGAAGATCAGATGAGGTCAGTGAGATCGACGAGGACTTGTTGAGGTCACGCAGTCAAAGCAGGAAGTCGAGAGGCATTGATGTCTTCTGCTTCTTCTGAGCAAGATGAAGAAGAAGCAGCCCGAGGGAGGATTATGGAGTTGAAATGGAGTGACCGTATTCTTTGGTGGGAAATGGAAAGTCTCTCTCCTCCCAGGAAAAAGTTCTTACTGCTTTTATCTGTTTTATATTGTTGTAAGTTGAATATCTCTCGAGGACAAAACCAGATATGTGAAGACTTTGGGTTTGTGGAAGTAACGTGCATGTTTCACTGTTTTCTGCCATTCGACAGCAAACAATGAAGATTAATGAAGCTGCAGCTGTGAACTCATTAACAGCAAACTTCAATGTAAATGTTGTGTTTGACATTTAAATGTTATTTTTACTGACTGTGGCTGGTTTCCCTCTGAAAGCCGGTATATTAGTATATTACAAGTTGTGTATTTTAGAAATGCAAACTGAAACTAACCTGCAATGATGACTTAATTGAATGAATTCATATTGGACATTTAATAAAGTGATGCTTTTGAGGGATTTATTTCCAGACATCATATAGTTGAAGTTGAAGGACTATCTCTACGCTGTTCATACAACTACAGGAAATGAGACCTGATATGTTTAACTGTGCAGGACAAACTGACAACCAAAGAATAGTTATGCGTCATATGGGAAGGAACGTTTCTGGTTCAAATCTCTGCGCTGAGAGAACACGGCTGTACCCGATAAAACTACAGCAAGACTTTGAACCCAGGACACGTTCAGTCGTAGTATCGCCTGTTCATGTTGGATCTGGGAGGAAGTAATCCTCTCTACACACACACACACAGAGCTTCCATGGAACAGTTGGACATTTAGTTTGGTTGCCTTAAAGCAAAAAACCTTGTTAACCTGCCAGGTTTTAAGATTACTTTATATCGGTTTACAAAACTGAGGCTGTATTATTGTGATATACAATCTAATATAGTACCATGTTGTCACTGTGGCCTGACAGACTGACAGCTGAGCAGAGCTAACGTGTGTGTGTGTGTGTGTGTGTGTGTGTGTGTGTGTGTGTGTGTGTGTGTGTGTGTGTGTGTGTGTGTGTGTAACAACGATAGACTGGAGGTTACCTCAGGACACAGACCGGTAACAGAGAGGTTAAAAAGAAGAATCTAAGGCTGACTCCAAATGTTCGGACTTCACCGCACCTGCAGACTCGGGGGTGCTTTCCCCAGAAGTCCTCGAGTGCCGAGTGCCGAGTGCTGTTCAAATCCACAATTCATCCAGTCCACAAGGGGCTCAAACTGACTTACTGCAGCCCTCCAGAGAGGACGCCCGGGGTGCAGACAATGGATGCATGTAGAGAACTGGATACAGCGTGGAGGCAGGACTTTGTTGGTTCCTGATGAAAGTTGCTCAGTGGCCAAAAAGGTTTGACTTCTGAGCACAAAATCTTCCGGTGATCTTCCACATCCACGGGCTCGTAGAGCAAGCGCACCAGTGTTTCCTTTAACTCGCCTTCTAGCCGCTGCGTCTCGGCTCATTCACAAGAACTGCAGCACGAAGAAAACTAGTGCGTTTTGGTTCGAGGATGGTGCTGAGCAAACGTCTCCCACTGATGAAGACTGTGATATGTGGTTGAAAGCTCTGACAAAAAATCTCAACTCAAGGCCTACTCACCAGTGTTTTGCAAACAAAGTCAAGAACTCTCCTGCTCGACATGTGTTTCTGTGTTTCTGCGTGAACATTAGCAGCGTTGTTGTTCCTGCAGAAACAGATCTGATGTGGCTGGTCTAAAGCCGGCTGCAGCGATCCACTTTTCTTGAGTGCAGGTTAGCTTTGAAAGGTGGTAACATCTCCACCAGTCATGCAGCGGCCAATGACACAGCACTGCTGGTGCAGTCTGCATGGGTCTCGGGGGAGGTGGGGATGTTTACACAGGGTCACACCACAGTTTACCTCGTGTGAACGACTCTGTGAGGCTGCTAATTAGCACAGCGATAAACGTGTCCTCTATGCTTTGTGTGTGTGGGATTCTTTCAGTGTGTAAAAGTGAATCTGTGTGAGTGGGGCGGAGGTTGACAGCCGTTGCCATGGGGACAGCTAATACCGGGGCTTTGGGAGATGCTCCTCTGAGTGTCGTTACTCGCAGGTCACGACTGCTGACACCATCTGTAGTCTTAAACACAGCCGACACGGATCACAGTCTGCACATCTTCTACTAGTTCTTAAATCACCATCTCTCACACACACACACACAACACACACACACACACACACACACACACCTGAAATAAGAATAACTGAATAAAATATATTTTACAAGCTGAGAAACGCAGGAGTGCTTGAGGACGTCTCTTAGATACACCCCCATGTTAGAATGGTGCAGAAGAAAGTGACCAGCTTTACGTCCCTCTGCTTCAGAGCAGCGTTCTGCAGCCGCCGCCTCCTCACACTCTTTCTGTCTCGCTCGTTGGCTCGTGTTTCTTTCCAGCCTTGTTTTTTTTGGAGGGGGTTCCGCACTCGTATCTCTCTTACCGTCCCGAGTCACTCAAGAACCGAAACACACGTATTAAAGGCGGAGCGTGTTTAGATTTCTTCTCTACAGCAGGTTTCGTGCCGTGTTGAGCGACTGTAGGTTTGTTGTCACTATTTTTGCTGACTTTTTTGCCTGCATATAGTTTTAGCCTTGACATTTTAGCAATCCAATAAATACTTTCATAAACACATCAAGTCAAATAAAATAAATGTGTTTTGTGTCTTCCTCTTGGAGCTGGGATATATTTCTCTGTGTCTTGGTTGATGAATTATTGACCTTTCCTTTCTCCACCGGTCTCTCTGCCCTGCGTCACACAGCAGTAATAACCTGGAGCAACAATACTGCCAAATCCATAAAAGGGAAAGAATTGAAAGTAAATGAAAATAAGAAAAGAAATGAAGTTATAAAAGACAGGAAGGTAAAACTCCTGCACGGTTCAATGCAACTTCACCCAACCGCTGTCACATGACACTGACCAAAGTTTAAGATCCTGTTTTTCATGGAGCTGACGTACTGACAAGGTTCTAAACCGAGCTGACCCACAGAAGCAAGCGAAGTGTCGACGCTTTGATTTCTCAGTGGAGGCGAGACGGACGGGGAGGCGGCTGTCAGAAGCAGCAGCACCGAGGATATCATGCAGCACAGGCTCTCGCTGTCAGTCCACCCAAGGCTGTCAAGACGCAACAGAATTGGGCGATGGAGCTGTAACACTTCTTGATCCCTCCACTTACCTCCTGCTGGCATCGAACCCTCCACTGGGTCGCCCAGTACGAGGGGGATCTTCATCCCTGGTGCTGCCTCTCCCTTCATCTGCTGCAGCCACACAGCTGTCAACATGTTCGGATGGTATGGGAGGGGCCGTTTGAGGACAGTTGTGCCAATTAGGTTCACATAAAAAATACGGCCTTGCACAGCACCGGCTGCACGTCTGCTTTGTTTAGTTTCACAGCCGTTCAAGGCGATTTCAGCACTGGAGCTCCCAAGAGAAAACTAAAACACTAGTTTTCTGGTTCCCAAGACAAGTCTCTGTGGACTGAGCGACTGCCGCAGTGTGCAGCACAATATGTTGCTCTGGAATTAAGTGGAGCAGAAGCGTAAAGTTGCACAAAATGCAAATGCTCAACTGAAGTACAAGTACCTGAAGGCTGTACAAACAAACAACGTGTCCCTCGATACTGTCTGACTTCCCTGTCTGCGGCTCTCTTAAATATGTAGTTGGGTTTGTTGTGGTAAAGTGACTTACAATATGGTCACCTTCTCACAACCATGTCCTACAGACATCAGAGGGAACAGTTTCCAAATGAATGTGTTTACTTGTTACCTAACCCTAACCCTAACCCTATCCCATAGAGACCAACCTCACTGTTTATTGATTGTGTCATTTTGTTTGGTTGTTTTGTGTTGCTTGCTTGGCTCTTGAGAAGAATGTGAAGCTACTTTACAGGAAATTGTTTATTTCTTAGTGTTCTGTCATATTTAGCCTGGAAACAATAAGAGCAAGTCATCAAGAAGGGTCAGAAGTAGACGCTGCTTTGTCCCGAGTTCGCCTCTAGTTGCCCTGCTGGTGATGCAACACCATCTAGTAAAACACCAGCGACCGCACATCAAAGACAAACACAGTCTCCACACACAGATTTGGTTAATGAGTCAATAATATGGTTTCCCTTTTCTCATTTCACACATCCGAGCACCCCGCCCACAGACACAGACTGAAATAGCTGCCGTCTAATGGTACTGAGAAAACAAACAACGCATCCTCACAGTCGTTTCTCCTCAAACTGCGAGCAGCAGAAAACCCTCAGTTCCTGCTTCACGGGAGAGGCCATTAATACACAAAGTCATATATTTATCATTCCAAACGACTAATCAAGTGCACGTGGCACTGTGGAGGAGATCTCTGGGCTGCTTGAGTGTTGCACATGTTTTCATGACACTGTGTCCGTCCTCGTTCTCAAACTAATGGAGACGCAGAGAAATCTATCAGCTGCAGCTCCAAATATCAAACACCTGATAAGAGCTGTGAAGCTTGAAACCAGTTATGTGTGAAATTGAATTATTTTTAATCTGCTTGGAGTGACAGATGAAGCTTCACGTGCATCCGATGTCAAAGAAGAAGCCTCTGCAGAGAGTTTCACAAACTATGTGACGAACGTTATTCTCTCGTGCAACAAGTGACAAACATCTGCCCCGTGGTTCGGATCCGCTCCTAAATGTCTTTGGTTCTTTCCCGGGCCACGCTGCACCTTTCATCCAACGTTCATGAAGATCAGGCCCGTCGCTTCTTTCCCAGAATCCTGCTAACGGACGGACTTGACCACCAGCTGATTGTTTCTGCAGCAGCAGTGTGAACAGATGGAAACGTGAGGCTCTGCCACCGGCTGCCTGACATTTAACATCTGCCACACCGGCTGTAAGACGGTCGTTGGTGACAAATGGTGCTTTGGGTTTGAGACAAAGCAGTTCGTGCATTGGGATGAAATTCCAAATAACAACGCAGAACTTGAATAATAAAAGAAATCCAGTGTTTGCATCGTGTCTGTGTGCTGTTGCGGGTTGAGGCTGAACGTGCTTGTAAAACCAAAACAATGAGATAAAAGAGGCTAAAACAGGGACACAAAGCTGCAGAGTTGTTGACATCTGTGTGGTCTCGTCACTACAACGCATTTCATTAATAACATGAAGGCGTCATCACACTTTCAATATGTTAATATTTGACATGTATAATACTGTTAATCCATTTAAATAAGATCCGCAGGTTATACGAACAGTCACAGCTGAGAGTCATGCAAACAAATGAGTCACCGCAGCATGACGGACACTTTTAAAGGCATTTATTGATGAAATACACACTTAGGTTTTGACAAAAGCTTCTGTAGTTTTGTACGTAAGAAATTCCAGCCCCATTCTAGACCCAAAACTCCTTGAATTCAATGTGGCAATGGAAACCAGTTCATTACATGTGCAATAAATAACAATAATACAAAAGGAGGCAAGGAAAAGGACACCTGAATAAGTGCCTGCGTTAACCTGAAAAACAAAACAAAAAAAAACAGTCTGAGGAAATTGTCACAGAAAAAAAAGGGAGAAAGAAAAGAGAGAGAGACAAGACTTAAATAATATCCAGTCGCTTTGTATTTCGGGTGCATTAGTGTATGTTCTGAGAGTTCCTGGTCCCCCTCAGGACCAGAAGGCATTTAGTGACCTGAGGAACTGACTGGAAAAATGAAAAAACAGCAAAAAGTCCTGGAACCATCTGAGAAGCGTATATTGCACGTCTTCAACAACCGCACTGCCAGATTCACATAATTTAGTTTTTGTCTGCGCTTGACCTAAAAAAAAGAAGACACCTCATGTGTGTGGACATCAACACACCTGGAATAATACAAAAAGGGAATTCAATTGCAAATCATTAATTTAAGCCATTTTATGAGTTCGGTTCCACACAAGAAAACGAGAGACGCACAAAGTTGAGAGCAAATCTCTTTTCAAAAAATTAAAAAAACTACTGCAGAAGTCACTTTTTCAACATAAATAAATAACAATAAAAAAAAGAAATTGGACAGATTTGATTGACGACATCTGCTATGGCTCATGGGGGCATGCCACTGAGAGCTTTGGTACCTGTTGACCCATTTCACAACTTATTAGGGAATTACTGAAACCAACAATCTCAATCTAGCACTCGTACACAAGTCAAGGGGAGTCCTCTGGTCCGACCGTCAGGGAACTATCTCTGAAAGCTAAACTCACGATGCTGAAGATGTAAAACAATCCATCATTTAACCACCATGGGGGGGCCGCCTCTCAGAGCCGGCATCAGCTGCAGAGGTGCAGTGCAGAGCCATCCCGGCCAGATATCTTAGTGACCCTCCAGGTCTCTCCACACACACACACACACACACACACACACACTGAGATTTATGAGCTTTAAACACGACTCAGAAACAAGGGAGAGTGACAGACGACCCCCTCCCAGAGTGGACACTTATTACAGAGGCGTGAACGTAGAAGAGCTTGAACTGCTACGCCTGCAGAGACGGTTTACAAAGAAGAGGAAATTGTTTACTCGTCTTCACACCGTGGTGGTGGTGGGGGGTGCTGGTCCCGACAGTCAAAACAACCTCTAATCAAAACTTCACGCAGCTCTTACAGGTCGCAGCAGGAGATAACGAACGGGCTGACAGGTGTTCAAGGTCAAAGCAGAGAAGATGAGGTCAAGAGCTGAAGCTCTGACAGCTCAGGGCCTCGCTCCACCCTGGGCCCCATCTGCAGCGAGCCGCCTGTAAGCCTCTTAGTTTGGCTGTCAAGCGTAGCGGCTCTGATGTCTCAATGTTGGTGCTGATAAAGAGAGCGCCAACATCGATCCACTCTGGTGCGTGGGGCGGGTGGAAGATGCAGCCGGCAGTATTCAAACGCACACTGGGGAAGGTCAAGAGAAACTAAATCAACTTTATGTGGGTTTTTTTTAAAGCTCAATCTGAATCTCAGGAGGTGCAAACATCTCAGCAGAGCGGTCACTTTCACACCTACTTCCTCACAGAATCAGTCCCATCACAGTCGGACTCTGTCCAATACAAGCCCAGGCATGAGGATAAACCAAACCCAACAACTCATTAAAAAAGTGGTGAAAAAAGGCAGCACCTTCAGTGCCTGCGCAGCGAGACGGCTCCGACGAGAAAAGACTCGAGTACGAGCGAGTTCAGTGCAAAGACGTGTGAAAAAAGGCGACGGGAGATCTCAGCAGCACAGTGCTCGTCCGTCTCCGACTGAATCGTTCTCCAACGAGGAGTTGTTAGCACCAGAGGAAGCACCGGCGCCAGAGAGAGTGCTGACCAGTCACTGTGGCAAAGACTCCGTCCTTTCCCCATCCGTCACACATCACAGGACTCTTTGAACAATACTCACAAAGTGAAAGGATCTTCGTCCACACGGCGCTCAACGTTTCTCACACCAGATGTTTGTGTGTGAAGGTAGAGAAACTAGAGAAACCGCAGGCTGTGAAATCAATCTTAAGTGCAGCGAGATCAGTTGTGCAGAAGTATGCGTGTGCACATCTGTCACCATCACCATGTAGGTAACATGTTTATACTCATAAGATCTGAGATTCAGAAAACAAACCCGTTCTGATGTGAAAACACGAAAAGGTTTTGCACACAAAGGTGCAGCAGTGTGACGACAAGGATTAAAAAATGAACTTACAGACATGTAACCTTTGTTTCAATGCCAGTCCTTCCACACAGTACAACAGTGTGCGCCGTGTTCTACAGAATACAGAAATGTGAGTTTAGACGACGTTCCTGTTTGAAGTCATCGTCAGTAGCACCGTGTGTTGGGCGCTTTGCAGCTTAATCACCTGAGGAAAAAGCTTCTGTACAGGAAAGAGATTGTATCAATCGACAGACCGGAGGACCGTGAGGTGACGGCACGAGAACACGACGAGGACTCTTGAGGAGCAAAGACGAGTGACAGACAGCTGACTGGAGGAATAACATTAACATGTGATGGCTGGTAAATGTAAAATAGCAAACCAGATCACGGTGACGTCGACCTCAGAAACAACCTGCGTACGAGCCTTTAGAACAGCAAGTCTGCACCGACAGAGACACAGCAGCGCACTCAAGGATTTTCAACAAGTTCTAACACAACACTCTTGCAGGAGCTGACAGGCCCGTAAGGATCATTGTTTTTGGTTTTTAATCCTTTTAAAGAATACATCAAATGTAAAGATTTAGTTTGGTCTGTTTCTACTTCTCGAGGTGTTGCAGGAGAACAATCACAAGGTGCACAGAGGATAACAATCACAAGGTGCACAGAGAACAATCACAAGACTCAAAAGTCAATTCAAAATGCAGAATGTTTGTGCTGCAAATGAAAATAAATCAGATTTTCACTTGGACTCATTTTGCATTTCAACCTTTTCAAACCCATACTATGTATGATTGTATGTACCAAAGTAAAAACCAAAAACAATGAACGCTTTACATTGGATTAAGGGCCGTGAAACATAAAGGTTACCATAAGGACTGAAACACGCAGAGATCACAGACTGCTGGAGGAGTTTTGGTTGAGCTGGTTCGTTACAGACCTGTCGGCTATAAAAACCTCCTGTAACACGTCAAAGGTCCTTGTGAAGCAGAGTTCCTATGCACGTCTCCAGATGTTGGAATTAAACATTATGATAGATATACAATGATGGATGAGAAGAATCTGACTTTGCCTGAAGATCACGATACAAAACTGCAAATATCACAATACTGGGAATGATCGGAGGATGTCTGTGCATCGGCCCGTTCAGACTGGAGCTTCAATCTCAAGGAAGATGTCAAAATAATAGATTTTTGCAGACTTGTGGAGCCTGATGATGCATAGGAACCCTGCATGTGAACAGACAACACGGCTTGATGATGCAGAGGGTGAATAACTTGTTTCCATACAGACAGGTCAGTGAGGTAATACTACTTGAGGTCTGACGTGGCGTTAAGGGATCCAGTTGTGGTCACGTTAACAGTTCAGCAGTTGAATGCTGTGAGTAAAGACATTTTTTTGTAGTTAAACAGAACATTTGTTTGCCGTGTCCTGAGGAACAATCCTCCTCAAGATTAGAAACACACATTTATAAGCACCAAATGACCGAACAGTAGTCATTTTATTCAGAATTTCATTATCAAAATGCTCAAAAAACCTGCGAAACCTGAATTTTGCGAGTTCTCAAAAATACTCAGAAATTTGTGTCGTGTGAAGTCAACAATATTGAACACTGGCTATCCTGCAACACAAAGAAACAAACACGTTTTATACTCATTGTGTGACAAAACAATCCAGAAACGTTCTGAAACGCGGTGCAACTTTGCACATCTGCAACTCCCAACTGGCAGTGAGAAGAAAGTGAAAACTAAACCCCATAAACACGACGGTGTGACGTCAGTAATCTGCACTGCGACCGGTCTGATACTTCAAACTGCTATATTTTGCTCCTAAATGTCATTCACTTCCTGTGGGCGAGAAAATGTCACTTCACACCATTTATTTTTGGGTAAATGGGATAATATGCTCTCCTCTGATGCAGGCTGTTGGGAGACTGCTATGTATTTTTACAAGGGGGGGGGGGGGGAAATCGTTTTCTATTGCAGCTTTGAGAGACGTTTTGGAAAATGAAATGGTGTTGAGGGGGCAAACGGCGTCTGCAGGAACACAAGGATGGATTTTAGACGATGACAGGAAGGTAGGTGAGATGAGGAGCAGGGGGGGGGGGGATACGTTTGAAGCTTTCTTCTTCAGGTAATGCTATGAGAGCAATGTAACTTACTCAGACCCCACATACACACACATGGCAGAGGATTTGATATATTTGTTTCGTGTCTTCTCAGACAACATAAAGATGCATCTATATACTTTGATACCGATAGTGAGTCTGTCTTAAAAATCCTAATTTATCGCCCAACATATAGATAGCACTTCTGGGATCCACTCTGTTTTCTTTAACAGTCTAAAGTCTCTCTTACTCTCTTCAGTCTCTCTCTCTCTCTATGTAATGACATTTTATGTACAATATTGGTATATAGAACATAAATTACTACACAAATTTTTTTAGCCTATTCACAATTGACAATCATCAAGAACCCAATAGCAAATTAGACAAAGCCAACAAAATGAAAATTAAAAAATGACAATTTACTTGATAAACAGCTTAAAAGTGATGCCTGTTATATAACTTTGTCCATATACTTTCTGTGCGCCCAAGATGTGTCGACTGTATTTGTTGAAGAAAGAAAAAAAAACACCTTTTTTTATTTAAAAAACAACTAAAAAAAAACAACCCGCCTCCTCCCCCCCCTGTCAATCATTGTCTTGGGAGGATGAAATCTGCATGAAGCTCAAAAAGTCACGTGATTCCCGACATCTTGTTTACGTGTAAACAGAGCACCAGTAGTGTCTTGGTTCCATGTGTCTCTTCTGTACAAAAGTATAAATATATGCTTTCTCTCCATTAGTTTTTTTTTTCTTTTTTGTTTTGTTCACATATCGAGGATGTCGCGGACAAAAAAAAGGTTGTTTTAGTTCCTAAAAACACACCAGTGTTGCAGAGTCTGTGCTGGAGGTTGCCAGGTTTTCTTGTAGTTGTCCCCCCCCACCCCGCCCTTTAAATCCCGATTAGCTGGCTTGTGTTGACTTTTACCGTCGGGTGTTTGCTTGGTGTTGGCTGATCGTCTTTGCATAAATAAAAAGGTTTCGGCACAGTCCGCGGCCACTGGGCCCAAAAAAACAAAACAACCGTTGTGTCCGTTTTAGCTACAGCAGATCCATCTTGGGTCTGTAATGGAGCAGGAGGGGGGATTTCTGGAGGGGGAAACAGAAACACAACCTCAGTATGAGCTGCTTTTGTATAAATACACTTTACAGATTGTTCTCTAAACGCTGCCAACAGATTCGCTCATCAAGCGTACTGAAGCACGGCGTGCCCGTCACGCTTTGTGTCGCTGCACATGTTGAAGCTGAGTCTTTTTACACCGCTCGATTGAACAGCGTGAGACAAAGAGCTGAAATCATCAGTCGAATAATCAACAGGAAATAACTATTGTTAATTGGTTAATTGGTTAAAAATGGCAGAAAATCCAGCCTGAGAATTCCTCTTCTCTCTTTTGTATTATATTAAAATGAATATTTTATTTCTTTCTGATATTTTCTAAATGGATGCATCTAAAATAAATGGGTAGATTAAGCTAGTACGCCTTACATCATCAGATAACTGTATTTCATGGGGTCACAGATATCTGAGTTCAGCATCAGCAGATGTGTCGTGCTGTTTTGGATTTTGGAAACTCAAAACTTCTTCTTCCTCGTCAAATCCTTTCCTCGTGTAAAAGTGAAACACTTCTAACCTTTGTGTTACGTATGTTTTATATATTGTACGTTAATACCTGGCTGAGACAGCTAGCTTTAGCCTCTTTTTCGCAACTTCAGAGTCCGTTAGAACATTAAAAAGTTCTGCCAGTGGTGGTTTTTAAATCACCTCATGCAGAACTAACAGAGCATCGAGTAGCTCGTTGTTTAGCTTCAGCTGATTGACAGTTTGCAGAGTTAAAAGAAGTCTTTTTATGTCTGAAATCATTACAGGATGCTGCACATGTTGCCAGTCAACATAGAAAGTAAAGCTGGACAGGCATAGCAACAGTAACTAAAGGGGGGCGGGGCTTAGTTAGCGCTCACTTGGTGACGACGTCTACAAATCTAAGTTCAGGAAAATGGCAAAACATTACCTCATAAAAACACAAGTATACTGTAGAGTTGTTTTACTTTAAGATGTTTAATAACGGGCAGAGATGCCTTTATATGGCAGCGTAACTTATCGCCACACTAAACCACAACCTTACCTTAAATCTCCATCTCGTCACAACAACAAATTTCAACGTGTGGTCCTTCCCCAAGATTTCCTCGTTGCATAAAATGTCCAGCTGTGAAAAGACAACAAAACATCAAATGATTGAACCTTCAGAGCCGAGAGGAGAGCTGAGGTGTAAAACACGAGTAATAAATCTTCCTCGCTCTCATTTCTCAGTAAGAGTTATAAAACTGCTGTTTCTTGCAGAGGAAGTTTATTTTGACAGAGTGTGTGGCCGCTGGCTCCTGTGCAGCAGCGAGGGGAACACAGAAGTTCAATACTGAACACGAGCCCGTTACCGCTCCCCCTGTGAAGACATTGATATTCTGCAGAGCAGACATCTGCCAGTCAATACTGAGGGAGGCAGGAAGCAAACACTGCCACAGCGCCACCTGCTGGCTCTGCCTGCATCAGCACACACAGCGCTGCTCAGGAGGAGGACTGCCAATGAGGGCTTTCGTTTCTAAATAAAACAAACATCAGGCTGGTTCCTCTTCGTCCACTGGTCGCTTTGGTCTTTGGAGATTTCTTTAGTCAATATTGATTTTATTTTTTTGTGCTTTCGTGCTGATATTTCCAAGAAACTTATGAGCAGATATCTGGAAGATTTAAAGTGGTGGTTATGCAAAGTTCTTTGTGAAGAAGGAGAAGAAGAAGAAGAAGAAGAAGAAGAAGAAGAAGAAGAGAGAAGAAGAGAAGAAGGAGAAGAAAGAAGAGGAGAAGAGAAGAAGGAGAAGGAGAAGAAGAAGGAGGAGAAGAAGAAGGAGAGAAGAAGGAGAAGAGAAGAAGAAGAAGAGAAGAGAAGCAGGACGGAGAGAAGAAGGAGAAGAGAGAAGAAGATGAGAGAAGGAGAAGAATAGAGGAGAAGGAGAAGAAGAGGAGAAGGAAGAAGAAGGAGGAGAGAAGAAGGAGAAGGAGAAGAAGGAGAGAGAGGAGAAGGAGAAGAAGAAGAAGGAGGAGAGAGAAGAAGAAGGAGGAGAAGAAGGAGAAGGAGAAGAAGGAGGAAGAAGAAGGAGAAGAAGAAGAAGAAGAAGGAGAAGGAGAAGCAGGAGGAGGAGAAGAAGAAGAAGCAGAAGCAGAAGGAGAAGAAGGAGAAGAAGAAGGAGAAGGAGAAGAAGGAGGAGAAGGAGAAGCAGGAGGAGGAGAAGAAGCAGAAGCAGAAGGAGATAAAGAAGAGAGAAAGGAGAAGGAGAGAAGAAGAAGGAGAACTAAGGAGAGGAGAAGAAGAAGACGCAGAGAAAGATTCCGAGAGATGAGAAGGAGAAGGATCAGAATAAGACGATGATAGGAATTATAAGAAGGACCTCTAAGAAGGAGAGAGAAGAAGGAGAGAAGGAGAAGAAGAAGGAGAAGAAGAGAGGAGGAGAAGGAGAAGAAAGACGGAGAAGGAGAAGGAGAAGAAGGAGGAGAAGAAGGAGAAGGAGAAGAAGGAGGAGAAGAGAAGAAGGAGAAGAAGAAGAGAAGAAGAAGAAGAAGATCCCTGACACTTTTTGATTTCCTTGAACAAACCACAAAGTTGTACACTACAGCAAAATAAAAGATGACCATTCTTTAAGCTACAATCATGAACTTTAGCTCCTCAGATGTGAATATTTGCTGGTTTTCTTTGTCTTCTGTGAAGATCTTCAGGTTTTCTGACTGCTGGTACGTTTCAACGTTGGCTGTAAGAGACTGGAAGGTGCATTTTTCCCTGACTCCTAATATAATAGACCCAGAAGATTATTACGAGCCTTGTAAGTGGAGCAACATCTCCTTCAGTTGACTTTAATAATGACTTAATAACTTTAATAACTCTTCTCTTCTTGTATTCATGCGTTCACTTCCTGCAGACGTTCAGACGTGTGACAGGACGACAGCGGTGGCTTTACAAACACAAGGAATTAGTAAGTAGCTCCTTCTGACAAAGCACAGTGTTGTAAAGCTTCGGCTCGCCGCTGAACACAGAAAGCAAACAACAGCTTTTGATAGTCGAGAGACGGGACAACAATAGCTCGTGAGGAGAGCGGCCGTCGCCGCGGACGATATGATGGAGCCGACCCACTCATCTCTGTGACAGCCAGGAAAAGAAATAAGAAATAGACGACAGGAAGGCTTGTGGTGATTATTCACGGCATTTAAAAAATCCATCTGTCAAATTATCGCCCATTCTTCCCCCCGCTGCTCTGAACGGGGCGGGAAGAGACAATAAATAGAAAAATTACCACTTCTAGATATCATAAGAGCTCATCTCTGCGAAACACAACAAACACAAAAGGCCCCGCGTGAGTCAGTGCGGGAAAGTATAATTAACTGACCTTCATGTCATTCCTTGTGATTAACTTAACTCACCGACCAGCTGCTTCCACACGAGTTTAGAGGAACGCCAAGAATTAAAAACATTTGTTCCAAATGACTACAAATCCATTCAGAAGAGAGAAACATGCCGCTGCCGTCAGCGCAGATAATATCATCTACATTATACGAGAACAATAATGCAAAGCTGCACTCGCTCCGTCACAAACAACAGTAATTCACTCCTGTGATCAGGATACTTCATGATCCGAGGGGGTGCTCTGAGATCTCAACACTTCTATTTGCATTTATTTTCCCTTTGTGAAGAAGACTTTGCACTTCTACCTTCTCAGAAAGTACCTGCAGGTCAAAGCATTGGAACAGTTTGACAGATGTTCATTTAAAAAGGTTATTAAAAAGCACAACGGGGCGAAAAGAGCCAAACTTAAATGTTCTTTATCCCGTGATCTTTGTGTTTCGGTCCCAAAAGCTACGCTCCGCACTGTTTCCTGTCCCGCTGTGCGTCAGTGTCTGTACCTCATTAAAAGATGTCAGGTTAAGCTTTTTGGCGATGAACTTCTTGAGGTGGAGGACTGTGGCTTGTGCTGAACAGCGGATCCATTTGCGCTTCAGACCTCGAAGCTTGCTGCTGTTGCACTCCAAGCAGATGCTGACCTGAGAGGAAACGGGAGCAGAGAGCAGACGCTGAACACAAGTCTTACACCAAGTTACAAGTTAGAGACATGAAACATCAATCAGTAGTTTTTATCAATAGCCCGACGTATTTGAGGATCTATGACCATCAGCTGTCTTTCCATTAGCCTGGCAGTGAGTGTAGTTTGAAACCAAAAAGTGTGAAAACAGCAGGAACAGTGCGGCTTTAGCTTGCAGATAAACACGAGAGATGCCAAATATATATATATTTATTGTATATATAAATAAATAAATTATAATTATATATATATATATATATATATATATATATATATATATATATATATATATATATATATATATATATATATATATATATATATATATATATATATATATAGAAAAATGTATCAAATAAGACGGCAACAAATGTAGACGTACTGAATATTTTTAAGATCACGAGAGTCGGAAACAAAACTGGAATGTAATTTAAATAAATGATATAATACTAATAATATTAGTGTAGCCTAATCTTTATCTGCAACTGTGCACAAAAGAAGAAGAAAAGAAAAAAGCAGCGCAGCAACCGAACGCTGATTTTACCATTTGAAAGTCAAATTGTTGGATTATTGGATGCAGCTTTATATAAAACTCACTGATGAAAAATGGGCCGAGAGTTTTCATTACCTCACACCTGTCATGAGAGCAGCCTGAAGGATTATGTTACGATATGTGTGCTGCAGGTCCCACTGAACCGGCATCGTCCGTTTGTCTTTTGCTTATTTTTCGTCTTTCATGCGACCGAGCGTCACTGCCCGTGCTCTTGTGTTTCCCCCCGGGGGCGACACGGTAGGTGGTTTTGGCAGTCGATGGCCGCAGGAGTCAGAATGTATTACTGCCACTGAGCTCCAGACGCCACATATCAAAAGACCGAAGAGGAAACCTTTGAATTTCTTCATTTTGTGTCACACTCCCCGTCTGTCTCTATGGAGACAGGAGGAGCCGACATTACCCTGGCTTCTGCTTACATTTGGAAACCATCTCAAATAAACTGCGGTTCTATCAGCACAGAGCGACACGGCGATACGTCTGCGACGAGGGAGTCATGTGAAGTATAACCCTCCGTGGTCATCTGCTACAGTTACACACACACACACACACACACACGACTGATCATGAGGCATATCAAGAAAACATCATCTGTGGTGTCACAGAGAGAAAGTGAAGCACCATTTCACGGGCTCATTACTGAGTCATGAATGCTTGCAGAGGTCTGAAGCGATACGTCAACTGTTACTGTTCTTCTTAAGTGTGTGTGTGTGTGTGTGTGTGTGTGTGTGTGTGTGTGTGTGTGTGTGTGTGTGTGTGTGTGTGTGTGTGTGTGTAGAAGAAGAAAAGCTTGAGTCTCTCTGATGAGTTCAGACTTTTCGGAGGCTTTGAGAATTCAAGGCTCGATAAATAATTTAGAGCAAAGCTGCATTCTCCAAAGTCGACTCTTTAACCCCAAAATGTGTGTAATTCATTACATTTACAATCTATTTTTCACCGCGTGGAGATCTCATCAGAACGTGATAAGAGCCGGGAAGTGACCGTGTCCTGAGAATATGGGAAGATGTAGGATTTTATCTGGAATTGCGATAAAAACCCCCGCTGTGACTTTAAATGATCCTCACCTGAGTGTCTTTCTATCATAGGAAGGAATTATCATGTCAGAAAGATTATTAATGTGTCCTGTATTTATGCAGAGGGACAGTAGATGTATGATTGTCTTCAAAAGATCATTCTAAAGTTATTCTAGTGTGTTTCAGTGCCATCAGGATAATATTGTGAATCTCCTGTGAACATATGAACCTCTGAAACTTCACGCTGTGATGATAAAGTACACTTCTCTGCTTTCATTCGCTCTCTCTGGCTCTCTCTGAAGGTTACGCTCTGAAAAGGTCGTCCAGAAGACGACAGGGGAGGGGGGTGTTCTGGAAGTCGGCCATGCGGGCAGGTTCGCCTGCAGGATCTTACAGCTGAGGGGCTTCTACACCTTCAGGGACATCATGATGATTGTTTACCATCAAGAAGAATGAAGATGTCGTCTGGACCATCTGAACTGTTTTTTGTTTTAAGCGATTTCATTGCAGCATTTTCCTTTTCGTTTATATTCTGATGAAACTCTCCTTCGTTACTGTAACTGTTTTGATCCCACCTCATCACCCTGCATGTTCACTTTCTTTCTCTCAGTCCTGCAAATCTCTCGATTTCATCAGCCATCTTGTATTTCTCCCTCCCTCCCTCCCGCCTCCTCTCAGTGACATTTGACATTGACTGCATTCAGCTCACACAGTCTGCAGTATTAGCTATTCTCAACGCATTCTGCACCGCTGCTGAATATCCAAAGGGCAAGATCTCTCCCCACCTCGGGGCAGCCTGCCCTCCCCACATGGCAGTGAGGAGCTGCTTGATTGGAGACGACCGGCTTGTTTAAAGAAATCTGCGTGTTGGGTTCTTCTCCGACTAACATGACGTGAAACAATTCTTTCCTTCCGCCTGTGCAACATTGCAGAGAGCGCGCTTTGTGTTCGTCTGCCCAGCACAGCAACAACTCCGCTCTCTCTGCATTATTAATATCATTTTGCAGGGTTTGGGAATGAACCAGAATACAAATGAAAAGCCCGTTTCCATTTTAAACACCTTCAGTGGACGGCAGTGGGGTCTGTCCGTAAGTGCAACGATACAAATCAAACAGTAAAAACAAAAGAATCCAGTAATTGTAAAACACGTCTGGTTACTCACAGGGGGGGGGGGCACTGTTATAAAAGCAATAATTGATGTGCAGGCTTTTAAGGCAATTGTACCCACAATTATCCCCAACAGTATGTTTATCCCTTCGTGCTTTTGTTCCCCACAGACTGTAACCAGCAATTATTTTATCCAATTTGCTTCTTCTAATCTCTGCTAAAACACAAACCGATGTGTACTGCCTCCCAAACGTCCTTAGATCTTAGATATTGCTTTATTTATCAGGGGCCGGTTCCCCTAAATTACATTAATTAAAAACATATTCTCCCTTGCTTCTAGTGGCATATCACCGGGCAGATAGTTTGGGTTTCAGATTCTCAGATATATCGGACTCTAATGTCTCCAGAGTATTACAATTAAAGGATGAGATTAAGTTTGTGCTGCTGAAAGCATTAAAAACATTTAACACACTTTTCAGAAACAATAGAGCTGTTCTGATGAGAGCCAGAGCCTTCAGCTATCAAGCTCCTCTCCAGTGGAACCAGCTTCCAGTTTGTGTTCGGGAGGCAGACACACTCTCCACATTTAAGAGCAGGCTAAAGACTTTCCTTTTTGATAAAGCTTATAGTTAGGGCTGGCTCAGGTTTGCCCTGGATCAGCCCCTAGTTATGCTGCTATAGGCTTAGACTGCAGGGGGACACCTCCCTGCTCTCTTCCTTCTCTTCCTCTCTACTCCTCTCTCCTCCCCTCCCTCTCTTCTTCTCCCTCTCTATCTGTATGCATTTATGTAAATGTATGTTACTAACTCATCATCCGGGGCATCATCCCCGGAGTTTCTGTCTCTCATGTGGCAGGTTGCCACTGATAAAGTTTACGTCAGGATCATGAATCGTGGCTGCGCCTGCTGACCTGGTCCTGCTGGACACCGGGAAGCCTTTTTGACATTTTCCTGGATTCATCCAAACTTTCTCTTTTTCAACACAACATAATTTCTGTCAAATATTGTATTTGTACTATGTTGTTTATCCTGTACACACGACATCTATTGCACGTCTGTCCGTCCTGGGAGAGGGATCCCTCCTCAGTCTCTCCCTGAGGTTTCTAACATGTTCCCCCTTTAATTATGGGGTTTCTTTTAGGAAGTTTTTCCGTGTGCGATGCGAGGGTGTAAGGACAGGGGTCTAAGGACAGAGGGTCTAAGGACAGAGGGTCTGAGGACAGAGGGTCTAACGACAGAGGGTCTGAGGACAGAGGGTCTTTATTTTATTTGATTAATCGTCAAACCTCATAGTCAACAGTTTTCTTATTCAAATGTTCTACTTTGAGTGACTTTCTAAAGTTTCTTTCTAATTTAGGTGAACTGAGCCTTTAAGTAAGTGAAGAAGAGTCTCGCCTTCAGAGAGGAAATGAAAAGCAAAGATTGCTCACCTGCTCATCGCTGCGGTGATAGTCGTTGTCCTCCTCTGGTTTCTCCTCTCCTGCATCCTTATTGGCCGTCTCGTCTGTTTTTGTGTCGCCTGGGCAGAAAACCAAACAAAGTGCGTTGAGCTGCCATGTTGTAAATCATGAATACAGAGTAGAGCACGGGAACAAACCCAAACCTGCACATATACGCTGTTCATCGAGCAGCGTGTGTCTCTCATCGTGCTCATTAACTAAAGTCAAAGAGGTTTGCGCTTAATTGACATCAATGGTGCTGTTGAACACAAGACCAGAGAGACAGGCCTGTTGGTCTCTGCAGTATGTAACCAGCCTGAGCCTGTTGGAGTGTAAAAACACTTCCTGCGGAGTTCCATTTACAAAGTAATTACATGTCCAAGGGTGTCAAAGCATCTTTTACACGACTTATCTGCTGTCTGGGCACGTCTCAGCTCCACCTTAATAGACTGGTTTTGTATTTGTGGGCCTTTTTTCCCCCAAGAAAACGGAGGCTGATACGGGCGGACATTAGAGAGCGCAGCACTCTCCGGTGAATATACGGGGAAGTGGGAAGAAATGCATTTCTAACAGTGTGCGGTGCTACTGGGGTTAATGTGTCCAGAGTGGAGCCTGAAAGGTGCAGTACGGTTTAACGAAACACCACAGAGCTTCTGGGTTGGAGCTGATGAAACCTGTCGGATGCAGAACACCTCAAATCCACTATATTCAAAGGAGTTTGTGTGAAAAGCTTAAAAGGTTGTGCAGAGTGAACAGGGCTGCCCCCTCTTAGTGGACTTAGTCTATTTGTCTTTTTTTTTTACATGCTGAAAGACTTATTTTGAAGAAAACTATAAGCACATCTCTGGTAAACACAAGATTTGTTGCTTTTGCAGGATTCTTTGTGGAGAAGCTCAGTTTTACAGATCTGATGAATAAATCAACTAAAATCGATAAAACGAGTCGAATTTCTTCTAATTCTGAAAGCATATTCTTTATAATTCCCTCCAGAGAGTAATATTGCACATGTGGATGGACAGATTGTAACGGTACAAAGAAAATAAATGATATATTCTGTCTGGTAAATTAGTAACTTTAATCTTTAACACTGCAAAACCCAAAAATATGCAATGATATAAAACAAAGAAAGCACCAAACACGAGTGGCTACGTCCATGTGTGCAGCTCAGTGACCTCACTGCATCTGGTTCATGTCTACATCTGACCCTTTATCGATTCAACTCTTTCAACTCTTGGTACATACTTTTAACAAAAACATTCAAATCAAAGCCATGTTTTCATGTTTGAGTTTCCAGTTGTGCCGTCTCACTTCCTGGTTTATTGTGTGTGTGTGTGTGTGTGTGTGTGTGTGTGTGTGTCCAGGACAGGTGTAGTTTATATAGATATTTCTTTTATGGATTTCCATGTTGACTGTAATATTGTAGTAGTATTGAATTTTGTGTCAAGATTGCAGTGCCGTGATATAAGTGCTGCACAGATGGGTATTGCTTTTTCTGTAACCTTTTAAAAAACAAAGAAATTCAGTCTGTTCTTCCTGGATTCAGTGGGTGTAATAACATTGTGTGTGTGTGTGTAGTTTGGATTGCTTTCACCCCTCTGTGACCATTTTGTGTTGGGGCTAACTGTCACCACTCCACTGAGTATTACCGGGAGAGGTCTGGGCTTGCTCTGATGTCTCTGCGGCGGTCGTCTCCAGAGTCGGCCTCGCTGATTGCTTATCAAGAGCGACTCGCTCCTTTTGTTGTGTCTCACCTTCAAACAACCCTGGAGTATCTCAGAGACTCTTCACGGAGATGAAGACCCTGTTTGTGTTTGAGGTAATGGGGTGATTGCTCGAGTCTGGGGATTTAAAAAAACTGAGCAATCTTATCTCTTTCAGAGCTTCGGTCTCATCGGGGATCTGTGACAGCCAATCACATCGCAAAGGTACGACGACATCGAGGGAGGTGGAGTGAACCGTGTGTGCGTTAGTAAGTCATGAAAAGAGAAAAGAGGATGCAGAGTAAATGAGTGCTGGTGGAAACATAGTTTTTGTTTTAAAGTAGTGCGGGGAAGAAAACTCATTGCGTTTAGATTTCTCGTGTGGAGTTTCAAAATAAGAGACGATCATCCTTTATTAGTTCCACAACGAGGGAATTAGCAGCGTAGCAGCAAGAGGATGCAAAGAAAAGCTAAATATAATGAAATGTTATTATTAGTTGATGGATCTATGGTGCAAACTCACACTTGTTCCCACTGTTGGGGGGCAGTGGCTACAGGACTACTAACAGGAGGTTTACTGCATTAACATGTCCGCTCCTGAATTCTGCTCTGAGGAATTAGGAAGCGCTTCTCTGTCCTGTCTGGTTAGCAATGTGGCAGATGCAGATTTATTCACCTCCGCTGGTTAAAGACGGCCCCACGAGGAAGTTTCTCTTTCTGAGGGATTCTGGATAAATGAGATTTTAATTAAGTGTAATGCCGTTCAGCTCGGCTGGCAGGGGCAACAATTAACAGAGTGCCCGCTGTCGCCTGCGGTTAGTGTGGCGTGATCTCTGCTTTAACATGCGTTAGTTTGCCTGAGTCTTAAATAAGAGCTAATGAGGAGCATTTTCTCAGACGGGAGAGTCAAAGAGTTACATTAAAGCTTGTGTGGGGAGGCTGGATGTACACACTCATCATCCCGAGGGTGAAACAGCCTCGTGTAACGGACGCTACAGTTATAAAGTGAACGTGCTCCGTACGGCAGCTGCATCAGTCGTGGCACAGAGCAGGAGTCAGAGTTCATTGACCGACGAGGCGATGGTGGAGGATTTGGTGTCAAAGCGAAAAGCGCTAATATTTTGGATTTAAACCCAAAGCTAACGGGTAAATCAATACTCTACTGGAAAGGCTGGACAGACACACGGCCGACCTTCAGGATCAGAGTGAACGCTCTACAGCATCCTTGTTGTCACACGTTTATTAATTAATGTGTGCGTGCAGGAAGTCTTGAAGCTCTTATTGATCATTTATTCAGCCGTAAGGGGGAAAAAAGAGACTCTGCAACTAAAGCACAATCTTAATCTCTTTGGGTGTTTTCAGACTTGGGTCAAACGATTCCGTGTCTTCAGTTGATTCTGCAGCGTTTCTGCTCCATCTATGTCGATAAAACTAAAGAAGTGCGGTGAGGTCTGAGTGGGCGGCGAGCAGCACCTTCAAACGTCTCATTTTGAAGAAGGTCCCCCGCAATGCAGGCTTCATGCTGCGCTCTCAGAGCATGACCAGCTTAACATATTCCTATTGATTTTAATAATGTTATTCCTACTTCAACATATGTTGTATTCATACTGTAGGTAAAGATGGATGAGGAACCGAACACTTCATTCCTGAGCAAATCAGTTTTAAATCCCTCCCTGCACTCTCTGCACTCTCTGCACTTAACTTCTGATTTGCTCTTAATTCTATCTGTTTATTTATATGCGTTTACCATATATCCTTTGATTTCTTGTTATTGCTGCTGCTTTGGGTGTTGATTGCATGTAAAGCACTTTCTAAGCATTGCTTTTAGAGAAGTGCTTTACAAATAAAGGTTGTTATTATTATTAGCTTCTGGTGTGTCGAGCTGGAAGGTGAAGCGGACAATTGACTTATTTTCTAAAGCTGCACTGCAGTTTGACAGCAGCTTTCACAATTCACAAAACACACATTTCACTTTGATATTAATATAAAGAGTTCTGTCAAAAGCGGGTTGAGAAAAAGCTTCAAATGCACAAAGAGAAACCTCACAAGAGAAGCTCCTGGTCAATGAGCCTCTGAATAATAAGCAAACACATCACTTTATATCACTGATGGTGGAATGCATTCCCTTCCATTTCTGTGTGTGTCTGCGTGTGCTGGAGATAAACCTGACTTCAACAGTTCCACTTCTGTTTGAGCCTTAATTACCAAAAATCAGAGAGGGGGATTAAGCGAGCGATTAGGCCTGCCGGCATGACAGCCCTCTGGGCACACATTTACGCCAGCCCTTGGAAGTGAGCTGGTACGGAAAAGCCGTCATGCACAACAAGCAGGCCGGGGACTCATTGTGATTGGCTAAATTGCCTCCACTTCTACAGCTTAATGGCGTCTGCTGTTACTTGTGGTCTTGCTTCTAATGTTCCTCATTATGATCCTTTTATAGAACAACGAGAAGAACAAGACGCTCAACGCTGTCGAGGTGACGACGGTTTCTTCAAACTCATTTTAACGGTTTTGTGAGCGGTTTTGCTACAAAGTGTAAAAATGCCGTTTCTTCCAAAGGCTTTCGTGTTTCAGCCTGTGGCCTCTCATCCTGCTCAGACTTTCAGATAGCAGCTTTTTACCCGATAGAAAACCATGAAACAAGTTGCTCTCGGCTCAGCACTATTAAATAATAACATTGTCGTTTGTGTTATCTTATGAAACATGTCTCGCCTCTGGTTCAGTCTTTTTATGAATCAAAGCAAACTTCTGAGTGGTTTAAATACGCCACAGGATTAAGCTGATTGGAAGAAACGTGCTCAGTAAAGACTTTTCAGATGATCAACACAAGTTTAAATCTGTTAAGTGCAATAAGTAGTCACTGTAGATATGAGATAACTTAACGTCAAGAATAAACCAAGCTCTGATGAGCCCACACTAGCATCATATGAAATACAATACAAACAATATAAATGTATGTTGACTACACATAATTGTGTACTACAATGTGTTCATCTAGTTATTTTGTAAATCTAAGACCACCTTTAAAGAAAGGGTTTCCTCCTTTTTGTTTTGGTTTGCTTCGTCACCTCGTTGACTCCCACTGTTACTTGGAGGACCTTCAACACTGAACTCGTATCGCATAATAAAAAAGGTAAACAACACCTTTCAGCATGCTGTGACCCCCATGTTGGTTAAGTACTACCTTAAGGTCATGTTGCACGTCAAGGTACTGAAGCCACTAAGGGTAGTTACAGGAGAGCTGCTCACTGAAACTGTGTGCATATTTAAACAGACAAAATCTCGACGGAGGATGTGTGGGGGAAATCGTACCATTGCGTTGATCTAGATGAGTCTTCATGTTGCAAAGATCTCCTTTAATGTCTCCAGGCACCTCCATCCCCAACTTCTGATAAAAGTCCCGCTGCTTCTTTATCTCCGCTGTAGGAGAAGAATTAGAGAGGACGGTGTCTCAAGGTTACTGCTGTCTTTAACATTCAATGGTGTGTGTGCGCACAGACAAGTATTTTATTAAAATGCATTTCATTCTAAGCAGGAAAGAGATTCAAGGTCTGTGGTTGTTGCATCATAAAGAAGAAACTCACCCTCTTGAAGTCCCGGTACCAACTTGTAGACAATGTCTTGCATTGTTCTGTCATGGCTGCAAAGAACAAGAAAATGGTTTGTTACCTTTTTAGTTTATGAGAATTAACGTCAACAGCATTTCACACCCAAACCTCAAGTCTGAAATATATGGTTTAATATGGTTATATTGTGTTTCCAGTGTTCAGCAGTGGTTCCCATTCTTGGGTTAGTTTATTCTGCACATATATAAAAAGACTGTAGGAATTTAATAAGAAGTTAGAATATTGTGCAGGAGATGCTAATGAAGATACCTCCCCTAAATAACAATAGTCACTTTGTTTGTTAAAAAACAATGTGTAAGTCTGGGGGTCTGGACCCACAAAGGGGTCTTGAGATGAATTTATATTTTATTTTATCAGGAAGTCCCATTGAGATCAAACATGTCTGACCTAGCTAAGATAGCAGTCATACAAAATCACAACACATTAAAATACAACATATATACAACATGATATACACAAAGCTGTTCAACACAGTGACCTCAAGAAAAACAACCACATTCTTTATGATGCCCTTAATTGACTGAAGCAGAAAAAACATATAATAGTTTATTTGAAAAAATCTGAAGAGGAATATTCACTCTATGGTTCATGTGCAACCTGCGATGAAAGGCCACAAATTGTTTCGTTTTAACCAGCCACAGAGGTGGGACACACTGACGTACAGTACGGTCCCCTCAGCGCACGCACGTACAGTACGGTCCCCTCAGCACACGCACGTACACTACGATCCCCTCAGCACACGCACGTACACTACGATCCCCTCAACACACCGACGTACAGTACGGTCCCCTCAACACACCGACGTACAGTCGTCCCCTCAGCACACGCACGTACAGTACGGTCCCCTCAGCACACGCACGTACAGTACGGTCCCCTCAGCACACGCACGTACACTACGATCCCCTCAACACACCGACGTACAGTCGTCCCCTCAACACACCGACGTACAGTCGTCCCCTCAACACACCGACGTACAGTCGTCGCCTCAACACACCGACGTACAGTCGTCCCCTCAACACACCGACGTACAGTACGGTCCCCTCAACACCACCGACGTACAGTCGTCTCCTCAACACACCGACGTACAGTCGTCTCCTCAACACACCGACGTACAGTCGTCCCTCAACACACCGACGTACAGTCGTCTCCCTTCAACACACCGGCGTACAAGTCGTCCCCTCAACACACCGACGTACAGTCGTCCCCTCAACCACACCGGCGTACAGTCGTTCCCCTCACCACCGACAACACACCGACGTACAGTCGTCCCCTCAACACACCGGCGTACAGTCGTCCCCTCAACACACCGACGTACAGTCGTCCCCTCAACACACGACGTACAGTCGTCCCCTCAACACACCGACGTACAGTCGTCCCCTCAACACACCGACGTACAGTCGTCCCCTCAACACACCGACGTACAGTCGTCCCCTCAACACACCGACGTACAGTCGTCCCCTCAACACACCGTACAGTCGTCCCCTCAACACACCGAGGTACAGTCGTCCCCTCAACACACCGACGTACAGTCGTCCCCTCAACACACCGACGTACAGTCGTCCCCTCAACACACTGATGTACAGTCGTCCCCTCAACACACTGAGGTACAGTCGTCCTCTCAACACACCGACGTACAGTCGTCCCCTCAACACACCGACGTACAGTCGTCCCCTCAACACACTGATGTACAGTCCCCTCAACACACTGATGTACAGTCCCCTCAACACACCGACATACAGTACAGTCCCCTCAACACACCGACGTACAGTCGTCCCCTCAACACACCGACATACAGTACAGTCCCCTCAACACACCGACGTACAGTCGTCCTCTCAACACACCGACGTACAGTCGTCCCCTCAACACACCGATGTACAGTCGTCCCCTCAACACACCGATGTACAGTCGTCCCCTCAACACACCGACATACAGTACAGTCCCCTCAACACTAACTGCAAACCCCTGTTCATGAAGAGCAGAACATTTCAAACGGACTTCTTTGAGAAATGTTCGATGTGTTAGACTGAAAGATTCAAATGACACCAGCTCTCAGAGGTCAGTGTGCAGCATATGCTCCGTCAGTCAGTCAGAGTGTAGAAAAGCTTTTTCCCCGTCGGTGTGTGCTCGGGGCTGCCGTCGCCATGCAGCTGCGTTTTGACAACAAGCCTAGGCAGACGGCTAACGGACATGTTGGGGACACGCTGCAATGTTATGGAGGGAAATCTCTAGAAATCAGTGGCAGGGTTGTGTCCCCTGCTGTCCCCTGGGACAAAGCTTCTCCAGAAAACAGCAACACACTGCCCCCTGCTGGACACGTTTGGAGGTTTTTTTTTTATCAAAATGTTAAATTTAAAAGAAACCTGTTACTTTCCTTCCCAGAACTACAGAATGCCAGTCTGTTGTTTGCAGACGTTTACAGCTAATGATCATTTTGTGTTTCATGGTCGTATGCATGTGCAATAAAAGGGATTAAAAGCATCAAGGAAAGCCACACTTGACAGTACGAGCGTCTGGATTAGTTTCTCTGAGATGATTCTCTGTGAGACATCTGAGCGTGATTTTGAGTTTAATCTCAAACATCAACTTTGATCAATCTTCTTGATGAGCAGATGGAGTTTATCTGTTATCTGTTTGGAGTTTTGCCTTCAAATCCCTTGTGATGTTTCCCATCAACTCCAATTTCCTGCAAACAATTAGGCAAAAAAACAAAACAGCTGTGCGAGGAGCTAATGTGTTTGAAATGGAGCATTTCCTGCAGAACAAAGAGTCTGCAGACAGCGCAGTTTAGACGGTAATGTCTAAATTGCTGCTACACATTAAGTGTGTGTGTCGCATTAATCAGACATTAATGCATCAGCGCTCAGAGGGTGCAGGAACAACAACATCCCTCACAGAGGAGAATTCAGTCAACAACCATAAGAAGCAGACTTCACTTCCAAAGTGTCTCATGCTCGTGAAGTTCACCGTTCAAAGGCTTTGATGTTGAAGTCTGTATGCAAATTACAGACAAGGGACCATTATTATTATTTCAGAGAGAAGGTGCAAGTTTCAGGTTTCTTAAACTATCTTCCAGTTGTGCTTCCTGAAGTCCACTATAGTGTCATAACACTGAACTCTGCGCTCATCATCTCTGCTCCAGGCGACATCAGCCACTAACTAGCCAACCTCAATCTACGACCCAAACTGTCAGCAGTTGAGTTGCATTGTGGGTAACGTAGGCAACAGGTTTTTGACGAGGAAGAAGAATGCGTGGAAGAAAAAAAGATGATATCGCCGGTTCTGCTCGCTAATGAATGTTGTTAAATATAAAAATCTGCACTCTAAGACATCAATGAGACAATCCATATAATGATGTAACACTTCTTTTATTATATTCATGTATTTAATGAATAACTGCACATATTATTTATTGCACTGTTAGCTTATCTCTGAAACAGAATTGTAAATGAGTTTAAGTTATAAATGGTATCGTGTGGAGCAACAATGTATTACTTGAACCTTAATATGTTCGTGTAGCTCTGCCAATATAAATGCACAGATACAGACGACCCTCAGCAGACTGAGCGCAGACTTGTTTTCTTTCCTCCAGACGTGAGGAAATATAATGGGAACAGGCCAGCAGCACTTTGCTCCTTAGTAGTTCAGTGTTTACCAGCAGTGCACTGCTAAAGTCCCCAGAGGCAGCTCTCTGCACACTGATGGAGCTCTGACTAAACAGCAGAGTGTGTGTGTGTGTGTGTGTAATGCAGAAAGAAACCCTGAGAGGGTAGGAGTGTACTGTAGGTAGTGAAGGAGAATGGAAGACAATGGATTGAAAAACAGCAACACACTGTGTGTGTGTGTGTGTGTGTGTGTGTGTGTGTGTGTGGGCTCCCTCACTCACCCGATGTACTGCAGTGGATGGCTTTGATGAATAACAATCCTACACGTGGGGCACGTGTTGTTTTCTTCCAGATACTTCACTAGGCAGCTTCTACAAACTGGAGAGAGAGAGACACACACACACACACACACACACACACACACACACACACACACACACACACACACACACACACACACACACACACACACACACACACACACACACACGACGAGATATGGTTACTGTCCAAGCAACAGATTTAGAAATAAACCCATCAGCGATACAGTGTACAGTATTTAGTAAGTTTTCTAAAGACACATTTTTAGCAGTTAAATCTGTGACTGAAGTCATAATCCTGATGATCTGCAGCTACTTACTCCGATCAGTCACTCTTCATGGTTTGAGGAATAGCGCCCGCATATTAAACTCTCCCATCGTCTCACTCTCACAAACGTTACTTTCAAAGGCTCATATTTACAGCTATATCGGCCGATACGTAACAATAAGCGTCGGTACCGAAGTGTATTTAAATCATTTAGAAGCGGTGTCTCCCAATACCCCGTCTGTCCACCAGGGAGCGCCGATACGTTTCGTTTTCACTGCAACTCTCCCGTCAAATCATTTAGTCACAATTCTGTCATAAGCAATTTTGAGGTTCCCTTATCAAAAACGTTTATGTTATGATGTCGGTGTTAAAAGCAAGATATTGGTGGCGATTTAAAGGTTTAATTGTATTCTTTGATGACACTTCCATCAGCTGAGTTATTAAACTGTGCAATACTCATTTCACATCGTGTTTGATCAAATGTTTTTATGTATCGACTGTACACAGAAGCATCACCGCACAACTCCACAGCTGTTACTTTACTTATATAGTATGTCAATTATTTTACTAATTAGTTAGTAAACACACAGCCCATCAGTTTCCCAGCGCGCACACGCACACACACACACACACACACACACACACACACCCCCCCTCAGGAGATGACAGATCTGCCGCCTCTGCTCATTAAATTACATTAACAATTATATAAAACAGAGAAAAGCAGCAAAACTTCACATTTGAAGGGTTGAAGACTGAAAGACTTGAAATATATCAACAATTAGAGCGTGAAAACCACACGGTTATACACTAATATAAAGTGTGTCTGGTGTCACAGCAGTCACAACTTCCTGACTTTACCTATGCAAACAGAGGACATGTAACTCTGCAAACATCAAGTCTCCAGCTGTTTTATCTCAGTGTGTGTGAACAGCTGGTGACGTGATGTGAATCTCTTTGTCTCAACTCTGCGATGTTGAAGCACCTTTTTCAAAGTGAGGGAGAATCAAAGCGTCTGCTCTGATGTTCACGGCGAGGAGAACAGCTCCCATCTGCGGGGGAAGAGCTTCCTCTAGTGGACAGACGAGGCGTTACACCGTCTGGGTTCATCTGTTATTTCTAACACGAGTTGTTCTTTCATAACGCTGCACGCGCTTCTTACCGTTACGGTGTTAAGTCTGACTATTTTTGCTTTATGCTGCAAATATTAGCAGCGAGAACAAGTTTGATGTGCAGTAAACGAGTCAACTTCACGTTCTGGCGTTAGGAATCGATCCGCACGGTTTTTCTCCCTTTGAATAAACAGAAAGGCTTCGTCCGTTTCAGACCGACCACATGTGATTGATTGGTCCAGTTTGATTACATTATTCTCACCGACCCAAAAAGCACAGCAGCAGGACTAAATGTGTCGAGTTCGATTAAACACAGCGGGGGTGAGAATGCCTTCAAGCTCAAAACCCCCCCCACACACACACACACACACTTCATTATTATTTCACACCGCGAATCTCAAAATATCGACTTGGTGCTCGGCCCAGATCACATGTGAGCATTAAAGGGCACTTGAGGTTGCCGATGAGGTAATGAGCCGGAGGCCTCGTTACCTCAGTGACCCCCCCTCATGTCTTATAAAACGGATCATTTAGGGTCCGAGTGCTGCGACTGCTCCTGCTGCTGCTGCTACTCCTGCTCCTGCTGCTGCTGCTGCTCCTGCTGCTGCTGCTGCTGATGCCGATGCTGCACGTTCAGCACAACCAGATCAAGAAGCGTGAGGAGACTTTAGAGGAAGTTCTGCCATAAAACTTGTGTCGCAAGAGCAACGATGAAATCCTAAAAACCTTCAAATGCTTTCGGGATGCTTTTTAAAAACACAGTTTTTATATTTTCTACAGCTTTCGTGGGCCGGGTACCCTCATGCTCACTTTCTGAAAGCGCGTTGCTGAAGTAAAAGTCGTGGGACACGTTTCAAACTTCATATTTTGTTGTTTCGTGTCCGTCTCGTGTTTCCTCTTCTTCTTTTCTCTCTTCTGAAAGTGTTTTTGTTCTGAATCGTGCAACGTAAATAAAGTTGACTTACTTTAACCCTATTGAAAGATCATTGGAGACAAACAAATGAGTCCAACAGGCTTCAATTACTCATCGAAACGCACAATTACTTTGGCTTCCATTTAAACCGCTTTAATCGTTAATTACACTCGTATTCCAAATGGCTTTCATTAGAAGCGGGCCACGTGGTCTTCTGAGGCCTTTCAATGTTTGAACTGCTACAACTGATAAAAACATTTTATGAACTGTTGAGGTTTGTGTGTATTTGATTAAATTCATCACATAAAGTGTATTTTTAAGTATATACTAAAAAGCATCTTTTAGGCTCGAGAAGTTTTATGTAGAGTATCGAAGTCTCTGATCAGACTATAATTACTTCACTAATGATGTGTGTGTGTGTGTGTGTGTGTGTGTGTGTGTGTGTGTGTGTGTGTGTGTGTGTGTCTTCAAGATTAAAGGCACTTAATAGCATTTATATAAACCAGTGAAAATGTTAAACGACCAAAAGAAAATGCTGTAACTCAAAATGTGGCTGCAGACAGAGCTGCATGGATCAGAGGTCACGCTGCCTGCAGGACCCAGACGAGACAAACAGCTGATGTGTCAAATAAACAGACGAGAAAGAAAAACAGGATCAAATCTGAGAGGACGTGAAATCACAGAGACAGGAAGTGTGTGAGGCGGGACCTACAGGTGTGTAAGCACTCGGTGACGGTGGTGGCGTCGATCAGGTATCCATCACACAGACGACATGTGATGTGGGCGTTGATGTGACACAGCTTTATCTTCCTCGTCAGCATGTCGGGGTTCTGGGGGAGACGAACAAAATCAAGTTCAGGATTAAAGATGCAAGTTTAAAGTAAACTCGTACAAACTTTAACTTTAACTGTGCAGACACTGAAGAGTCATGTTGAGTCATGTTGAGCATATACTACAGTAAAACTACAGTATTCACACATTAAGACATTAAGTCATTTCTTGTCTTCATGTAACTGCGACAAAACTTCAGAGACTTTTCTTTACGTAGAAACTGAGACTTTAAAAAGGGAAACAAACCTGCAAACATGTTGTGCAAGAAGTAAATGCAAAGCCCCAACACATTGGCATCAACTAAACAAGTGTCCTTTTCATTATGCACGCGTGTTCTTTGAGTCAACAACATTGTTTTTCAGTTTTGGGAGGCAGACTGTCCTGCAGGTACCAGCTGACATCTTCCCCAAAAGGTTTCAGGCTCGATCCCTGCAGACGCGAGTCTGTCCTGCAACACTCTGTCCTCCTGCTCGCTCATCGTGTGCAGCTCTACAATTATAGCTAAATGACTAAACAGTTGCATAACATCACAGATGCTCGAATAGATGAAGTTGTACATTCTTCTAAAGAGAGCAGATTGCAGCCCGATAGAAATCTTGAATCCTTGATGGTTTTAGGTTTGAACCTGATTTAGCCTCAACAAAGGTTCTTCTTTCACGCGTCATGATGACACATCACATCATTAGCACCTGAGACTTAAAAACTGTACTTTCAGTCTAACCCAGGGGTGTCAAACATGCGGCCCGGGGGCATAAACCGGCCCGGCAGAGGGTCCAATCGTCGGGCAAATGCGTTGAGTTCAGGAGAAACTTCTGACACTAACGCCTCGTTACAACTCCATGTTTGTCTCTTTATCGCTCTTATGCGTCCGACTTCTCACATAATTAGTTGAATATTCGAGTGAGTGGGCGAGTGCACTGTGAACGTTAAGGAAAGACTGGTCACATTCTCATTCATACAACAACCGTGTATCACTACTGTGAGCTCCTCTACTCTTCAGACCATGTTTAGGGAGTGCTTTCAGCTTTCAGCTTTCCAGCCAACTCACTTTTTAGCCATTTAAACCAAGCTGTTACTTAACGATTTCAACCAATTATCAATTACTTTAAGCTATTTACAACATGTTGCCGTTACTTTAAGTTGCGCGGTTCAATTTCTCGGCTCGCTCAAAGTGTTCACACACACTCCTTCATGTGTTACAGCCGACTGGATTATTGTTTTGTATCTGTACATTGTTTTCAAATTAGTAGAGCTACTCCCAAATCACCTCCACAATGTCCATGTGTGTCAGTGCACGTCATTAATAAAGCAACATACAGTCATTTAAAGCTACTTTAAAATCCACAGTGAACTAAGATCAGCTGAACTGAGTTCAACGTGTAACTGCAGGTTCACAATCTGACAGGCAGCGACAGGGCGGCGGTGATTCATGCTTTAAAACATGAAATGAAAATGATTTTAAAAAGCAGTGATTTGCTCTCCAGAAGAGAGTTGAGTAACTGAAACTGAGGTTTCAGTTTCTGTGTGTCCTTATTTCAGATCCTACAAATGAGACGACACATGCAAACATCCACCATGTGCTCACAGCTACACGGGCTAAAGTGCGGCCTGGGTTTTGCCTCTCAGGCTACAAACAATCAGCCCTCCCTCTCCTTGTGGAGTAAAAACACGGTACCGCCTGAAGGGCCGACTAACCAACAGACTATACCGGCAGACAGATGCGGCACAAAGATGCTACCGCTAAGATAATGGCTGGTTGTGGCTGGTGAGACCGTGAGACAGCGAACATCCATCACTGAGAGCCGCCTCTGAAAGCCTCGCTGGCTGCAGAAGCCGTGGACGCGTCTCTAAACTCTGAGATAGAAGTGAAGAAGATGTTGTAACCTTTGGCTCCACAAACTTTTTAAATGGATGATGGTGCATTTTATCAAAAGGATATCATAAACCCAACGTGTCAAGAGATGGAGCTGGAAATATTAGTCAGTTCAAATAAATACATTTGTCATTTTGCGAGCAGAAATACAAAATGTTCCCAGTTCCAGCGTGTAAATGTGCTGCTTCATACTCGCCTATGAAAGGAGATTGAACACATTTGGGGTTTAAAGTGTGCAAATAATCTTAGCGTTACATTTTTCAGCATTTTCTGAGTTTGTTTTAGACATTTAACAAATCAAACAGGTATTCAGTGATTCATTAATAACATCAGATTAATAAGAAATTAACATAATTGCTTGTTTAAAGTTAAACATTGGAGCCGTGTCAAGAGAGATTCAAATGTCAAACCTTCGATTTATTACCTCAAGTATAATTCCTCAGTAATATTGTTGCTGCGCTACAGCATAAACATTTGGGACGCACAACTACCAGCCAAGCCGAACTGTAAGCACTAATGAGAAACTAAACATTGACCCGACGTCACTCAATCGAACTTCTGATGCTAAGAACACAAACACCAGCTCTGATGAAGTGACGAGAGGAAACCAGACGCTGTGGTTCTTACCCCTAATACCGCCATGCGTCGGCTGTGGATGGTGCAGCGGCCACGTCTCTTCCTGCGGTTGTGCGGCCGACAGTGTTAGCTCCTCATCATGGAGAGACTCTCATTGGAGCCTGAAACAGAGAAAGAAAGAAAAAAGGTTCAAATCAGAAAATAGCTTGTACATCCAAACATAGCACCTTTAACCAGGTGGGCATTAAAGGGAGCCGTGGGAAATATGCTTTATTGAGTTAGATGAGAAAATCGATAGCACTCTCATGGCTCTCAAATATGAAGCGTCCAGCAGTCGGTTGGGTAAGCTTAACTTAGACAACCAGCAGAATAAATAGAAACCACAATTTGATGTTTTTTACGAAGGTTATGCGCCGGGAGAAGTTGTCAGGCAAACAGCTGAGACTTTGGTTTTTGTATGAAGTACCTACACAAGAGAAAGTGTACGTGTGCGCTTCAGAGGAGCTCTAAGACGACGTGGTTACCTCTGCAGAAAGCCAGGCTGGCTGTTTCCAGAGCACCTTTATTCTCAAGAGAACAAGCATATTTGCAAACGTGTCAGACTCTTCCTTTAATTAAAAGCTCTACACATTTGGTGTGTTTTCTGTCCGAGCAGCCAAAGCACATCACAAAGCTACCTATACTTCAGAGTCCCACGCACACGGTTTGATTGAAGAGCTTCGACTGCTCGTCGGGAGAGAGCGGACAAAGAGAAGATGATCTGATGCGTTTCCACTGGAAGAAGTTTAATATTGTACATTGTTCCTGAAAATTGTGGTTGTCCTTCACAAAAGGGCAGCAGATTTCAGCCGTGACGCGTCCCGCCATCACTTCCTGTGATTCATTGCGGGAGTCCGACCTCTCCGGTCCTGATGGGGGAGGGAATGCCGGGCGAACACCTGACACTGTTTCATCCTCCAATCACACAGACGCAGCTTCAAAAATAAATAAAAAACAGCCTTTAAAGTCTCAGGTGACAACAGCAAGTACTGCCAGCCCGCCTCTGTCTGCCCATCAGACCGTGAAATTAGCCCAGTTAGTCGACGGAGATGAAATGTGGCAGGGGGGCTGCTGAGGACACACACACACACACACACACACACACACACACACTGTACTGCTGCCTATTAGAGAGCCGCCACGCGCTGTTGAGCTTCACACAGATGTTATCGTCACATGACGCCCGGCGACTCCACTGTGATGTAATGTTTTATTTGCGTCTTGTTGGGGTTGACTTAAGGTCATATTCACACAGAGTGTTTTCCTCTTTCTGTGTAGTTTGCTTTGACAGGTGTGGGAACATAAACCGTCAGCACGAACAACATGACACATCCCCGAAACGTTGACGCATGAGGGTCTGAGAAGACCGACGTTGACATCTGCTATCAAGCAGTTACTTATGCTTGAAGAGCTCAACGTGCATCAAGGGCAGACTCCAAATCTGGACTTGAAGCTATCGTGGTGACAAAATATAAACACCTGGCAAAGTACTCAAAATGGCTGTGGTGGTTCCCGCTACAGCAGGTGTCTCCAGGAGCTCATTCTGCCACACACAGACTCACACACTGAAAACACTGCTGCAGCCGGTACACATGTCAAAATCTAATTGCATGATGCACGTTTGATCGATCAATAGACTATTTGTCGCAGGTCTTGTACGCCCACATGCTGTTGTACACTTGTGTGACAACTATGAGCTCTGGTTTCTTTGTTATTTGAGCAGCATCAGACATTCAGACCACAGATAGTGGTTGAGGTAGACTGTCGGGGTATCACTGGATATACAGTGCATCCGGAAAGTATTCATACCCCTTCACTTTTTCCACACTTCATTATGTTACAGCCTAATTCCAAAATGGATTAAATAAAACAGTACCGCATAATGAGAAGTGAAACAAGTTTTTTAGATTTTCTTGGAAATGCATTAAAAATAAAACACTAAAATATCACATGCACTAAAGTATTCACATCCTTTACTCAATACTTTGTTGAAGCACCTTTGGCAGCAATTACAGCCTCAAGTCTTCTTGAGTATGATGCTACAAGCTTGGCACCTATTTTGGGGCAGTTACTCATTCTTCTTTGCAGATCGTCTCAAACTCTGTCAGGTTGGATGGGGACCGCCGATGGACGGCCATTTTCAAGTCTCTTCAGAAATGTTCAGTTGAGTTTAAGTCCGGGCTCTGGCTGGCCTTCCGTCTGGCCACTCTGCCATACAGCCCAGATCCATGGAGTGCTGTCGTGATGGTTGTCCTTCTGGAAGGTTCTCCCATCTCCACAGAGGATCTCTGGAGCTCGGTCAGAGTGACCATCGGGTTCTTGGTCACCTCTCTTACCAAGGCCCTTCTCCCCAATTGCTCAGTTTGGACGGGAAGCCAGTCCTAGGAAGAGTCTTAGTTGTTCCAAACTTCTTCCATTTCAGAGTGATGGAGGCCACGGTGTTCTAGCCTTCATGTCCAATCCAATTTAATTTACCACAGGTGGACTCCAAACAAGGTGTAGGAACATCTCAGCGATGATAAATAGAGATTGGATGCTCCTGAGCTTCATTTCAAGTGTCACAGCAAAGGGTGTGAATACTTATGTACATGTGATATTCTAAAAGCCCTTTTTCATTATGCGGGATTGTGTGTAGAATGTTGAGATAAAAAATTAATTTAATCCATTTTGGAATAAGGCTGTAACATAACAAAATGTGGAAAAAGTGAAGGGGTATGAATACTTTCCAGATGCACTATTAATGAAGAAAAACAAACCACTTCTGAGTTCATTTCAGGGCAGAGCTGAGGCTGCTGCATTCAGGGTCATTTGAGGACAGCGGAATACATGAAACAGACAGTCTGCACCCACTGCATCACAAAGCCGGCTTTCGCAGATATTATGATCGTCAGATATACGTTCCCTGCCCATCTCAGCGTCTGTTTCCAGTCTAATGAAGGCAACAATGCCATAAAACAACAGATATTAGGACAGCAGCATATTTAAAGCAAACTTTACTGCTTTAAAACGGTCCTTTAAAAAAGGAATGGCTCCATCGTATAGCTCACAGAGCATTTCCCCACAGATACATTATTTGTTTTCTCAGGGAGCAGGAGGCAATAACTTCTGTTTTCCCTCACATCCACTTGTGAATACATTTCTAAAATGATGCGATTTGCTCAGCAACCAGAAGCTTATTTACACCCTTTGTTTGATCGAATCTTCGAGGGCAATACTGTGCATGTTTTTCACGCATCTATCATCAAGGGTCAAACAAAACAGCTGAGAGTAAGAAGTGGGGTTATACCTGCACAGTGTGGCTGTCTGGGTGGTGGCTCTGCTCTACTTAACAAGTCTGTAAACATCATGGGCTGATAGTAAAACATTAAAGAGTGTTATGTGTTTATTGCTCACATCTGTTTTCTGTTAAAGGTCTGCACAGAAATGTAAAGCAGAATGTCAGATATTCATCTTGGTGGCAGCCGTACGGAGACAACTGTCCTCTCTATTGGACAACATGTCCCCCCCCCCCCTCCAGGACACTTTGTCCGCACTGTGCAGCTCCTTCAGTGACAGGCTGCTTCACCTGCGGTGTCTCACAGAGAGATACCGTAGGTCCTTTCTTCCTGCAGCGGTCAGACTGCACAATCACCACGGCCCCCGGTAGACCACCACACCAACACTGTGTGCCATTATCTACGCCTTGTGCACTTTTTATAACTTCTGCAATTACAACTGTCATGTGCAATAGTCACTCGTTTAATTGTTACTCACCACTTTACTCTCTTGCTCTTTGCTGTAACAAATAAAGGATTTCTGATTTGACGGCGGCTACCTGCAGTTAACGCCATAGTTTACCGTTTAAGAAGCTCTCACTGATTCTGAACCTCTTAAAAAGAGACACAGAGATAAAAATGAGACTGTATCAAACATTTACAAAAATACAACACAGCAGGGCTGCAACTAACATTTATATTATCATTACAGATTCATCTGACTTTGTTGGTGTTTGGAATAATTGCTTAATTATTTAGTCTATAAAATATCCGAAAGCGCTGATAAAGTCCAATATGACGTCTTCAAAAGTCTCGTTTTCCTGACCAATAGTCCTTAACCCAAAGAAGAATTTACGAATCGGTAGAGAACAAAAGAAAATCTGAGAAGCTGCAACAAGAGAATTTTGGGTACCTTTGATTTTAAAATGACTAAAAACTATTTTATATATATTATTAAAATTGTTGCCAATACATTTTCTATCGGTCGGCTAATTAATTAATTATTGCAGCTCTAATAAAAATGATATCCAAAATTAATTTAGAAACCATATCTGTGACTATTAAGAGCTCCAGAAGACTCTGACATTACGCAACATCGGATGAAAGTGAAGGTAACTCATGTTGTCGTGCTCTCTTAGAGCAGTGAACCGTAACCGTAGTGATTCACAATGAATGTGTAGAGTCATCGTCACACGTCCTCCCACTGAAACCTGTTAGGCAGCAACTGTTTCCCACAAACCCACTGACCAACTCTGCATTCACACCACAGAAACAAGTCGCTCTGGTTCCATCAATCATCTTCAACCGCTAATATATCGCAGCTGCCTTATCTCCATGTGTGTTGGGAGCCTGCGCATGGTTCATATTTCAGCTTATTGAAGCACCACAACTACTGACGTGTTACTGGATGTGGAGTTTGTAGGAGGTAATGACTGTAGCTACATGCTGATGCGTACTGTCCTATGATGTAGTTCTGTTAATGGCTGTGATAAAACACTAGACATGACCTCTTGTGGAGAGGCACTCTGGTGTAGGCATGGGGCGATGTGAACATTTCATCTCACGATTATTCAGGCAATTCACGATAATATCCCGATATAAAAAAAATGCTTAAAACTCCTAAAGGGCACGAAAACATATTAGAATCACTTAGACTGACATCTTATTGAGAAACTAATATGTTGTATTGCATCACAGATGGGACAAATCCTTTTTAGTGAACAGTATTTCTTTTTTAATCCAACTATTTTAATTTCTCTACCATGACGGTGTAGTTTTTATTTCTCTGCCCTGACGGTGTAGTTTTTATTTCTCTACCCTGACGGTGTAGTTTTTATTTCTCTACCCTGACGGTGTAGTTTTTATTTCTCTACCATGACGGTGTAGTTTTTATTTATCTACCCTGACGGTGTAGTTTTTATTTCTCTACCATGACGGTGTAGTTTTTATTTCTCTACCATGACGGTGTAGTTTTTATTTCTCTACCCTGACTGTGTAGTTTTTATTTCTCTACCCTGACGGTGTAGTTTTAATTTCTCTGCCCTGACGGTGTAGTTTTTATTTCTCTACCCTGACGGTGTAGTTTTTATTTCTCTACCCTGACGGTGTAGTTCTTTATTTCTCTACCCTAACGGTGTAGTTTTTATTTCTCTACCATGACGGTGTAGTTTTTATTTCTCTACCCTGAAGGTGTAGTTTTTATTTCTCTACCATGACTGTGTAGTTTTTATTTATCTACCCTGACGGTGTAGTTTTTATTTCTCTACCATGACGGTGTAGGTTTTTATTCTCTACCCTGACGGTGTAGTTTTTCATTTCCTCTACCCTGACGGTGTAGTTTTTATTTCTCTACCATGACTGTGTAGTTTTTATTTCTCTACCATGACGCTGTAGTTTTAACTGCTCTACATGACGCTGTAGTTTTTACTTCTCTACCATGACGCTGTAGTTTTTGACTTCTCTACCATTACGCTGTAGTTTTTACTTCTCTACCATGACGCTGTAGTTTTTAACTGCTCTACCATGACGCTGTAGTTTTTACTTCTCTACCATGACGGCATATGTTTTACAAGTCAGCCGTGAGGATATTCACAATAATCCCGATAATAGAAATTCATCACGCTCAACTAATTGTGAGTTTTTAAATCACAATCCACGATAAAATCCTTTATCGTCCCATCCCTACTCTGGTGGCATGTTTACAATAACCTTGGACTTGAGACCCCCCAACATAAGTCACAATATAAGTATATAAATATATATGTAATATATAAATATAGGGAAATGTATTCTTGCTGCTCTCTTTTTTAAATTGTCGATACTTTCATCTCTTTGTACCTCTTAAAATCCTTAAAATAAGACATATTACAAGGAACAAATCACTTGCTTACAATTTGTTTCCACAGCAGATCCACCTTTAATGAGGGTCACAGGTAGACGTGGCTTCATCTTTAAGGATTCACAAGATCAAAAGTTTGTAACCACTGCACTAACCCAAACCACACATGCTCCTACGTAGCCTGTGAGACATTACAGATGCTATATGCATGTTTTCAGTACAGCTCTATGATGAAGAAGCCAGAGATGTGCCCCTAAAGACATATTGCTGTGCCATAGTTAGCTTATGTTGCGATGGAAGTATACAAGAGACATCATACAGCTTTTTAAACATAATTACCGCCAGTAAAAAACTTTGTTTTGCACCTAATAAAAAAATACTAATCAACGTTAAATCAAATGACTTTGAATAAGTTTTGAGTCACAAAGAAATGTGTTACATTCCAAATGTCCAGGTAAAAGATATGGGGCTGGGTCAAACTAAAGAACTAAACCATTTAAATAATGTCCAGCACTGCAGCGTAGACCACACGACCTTCCCTCTGTCCTCAACATTTACATTAACGCACCAGCTTCTGGTAAGTCTCTCGTAACATCACCGCTTGTTCCGTCCGACGATTTCAAGCTCTCATTTATCGTTGTCATATTTAAATGCCGATATCAGAGTCTGCAGTTTTGGTACGGTGAAGACAATGAATGAAGCTGTGTGGCGTCTGGATGGCAGCAGAACTAACTTTGAGACTCTAATAAGATGTAGTCCAGACTTTACCAATGCAAAAACACTGATAGACGTCGTCTGGATACAGCTTAGTCTGGAGATTAACAACATTTGCAGTCAATCATGAGCTGAACAACTGTCTCAGTAGCTGATAAGTACACACAGAGACATACACACACACACACACACACTCTCTCTCTCACACACACACACACACTCTGGCTTCACAAAGAGCCCCTGTTGGCCTGCCTGTGGGTATTGGAGTGTTTGGCCTTGGTATAAATTGGCTGCCAGCTGGAGCGACGGACACTGAAGGCCTGCATCAGTGGACGGAGCCAGGAGGAGAGGCCTCTTCTTGTTGTGGGAGCTTTGGCTTCACTTCAAAACACACACACACACACACACACACACACACACACACACACACACACACACACACACTCTCTTAGGCCCCACGCACTTCCACACACAAAAAAAGCACACAGATTTCAACATGCTCTTGCCCAACTGTAAGAATTCACACATCCACCGTCACACACAGTTATTGTCTCCTCTTAATTCTGTTTGATGGCCCTCAATCCTCCAGCCAGGATTCGGTGCCTGGGGAAATCAGGCAGACAATAGCCGCGATCCAAAGAGAAGCAGACTGCAGCCGGCCAGGAGGCCGTACACGCTGCCAAAAAGCAGCAACACTTGAATAATTGAGCTTTGAGTTTAGGTTGTGAAGGCCAGGAGTGAAGTTAGTGAAGCTAATGTGTAATACATCTCGCAGGTCAGACACAAACACAGAGAACAGACCCCAAGATCTGAACCTCCGGGCTGCTTCTGCTCAGGTTGGTAAAGGTTAGATTTACTTTTTTTGCGTAACGTGATTGTAGAATCAGCAACAGTGTTGAAGTTGGAGGTGTGGAAACCATTTGAAGAAGGTTTCTCCTGCTGTGATCATGTAGGTATGATACTAAACTTGTAGCAAGACTATCAGAGTGAGTGGAGAGGAGGAAGAGATGGTACATCGAGTACCTTTCTGTTCTCTCCCGGAGGCAGCGGACAAAGAAGCAAAAGATTCAGACGTCTCATCAGACGAGACAGAACGTCAAACCACTGGACAAATCTTGGATCTTATGCAAAATGATGTAAAACCCGTCAAAGATTGGAGGAAACTTTAGTGCTCTGCAATCAACTTCCAGCACCTTTGTGAAAACCGAATGATGAGGAGAAGTTACTGGAATAAAACAGGGTTACTTTTGTAAATTCATAGTTACTTATGAATTGTGTTTGCAACCAGTGTTCTTCCTAATTGGTCCCTTTTATAGCAAAGTAAAGCCACTTTGATGTGAGCAGCTCAGACCCGGGTCCTACAGATTGGGCCCGTCACATGCACAGAGACACAAAGGGTTTCTTAGCTCATACAAACATCTCATGACTCATCAACACAACCTATGTGCTCATTCTATGTTTAAAAAGGAGGAGGAAACCCGTTTACACTGCGCTGTGTGTCTCCCTCCATGTGTGGAGATTTAAAACAATACCCCTGACTGTGTGGACCAGCAGTGGGTTTCATCACGTACACTAGTTGTACTCATGTGTAGCTCAGGATGGGATAACCAAGCTGGTTCTAAAGCGGGGACTAGGTGGATTACAGCAGTAAGATTCTGTGGGTTAGTGGTTTCGTTCTGTAGCACTCATGGTGAAAGGGTCGGTGATTCCCAACGGATCCACTGGTGCACAAACACATACACTCATGACGCTGTAAGGAGCTTTGGATATATGCTTCCACTAAATGGCATGTGGGCCAAATGGGCTTATTATCCAGCTCCTTCAAGTTATTAAACACAGGCGCTACTATGGAGCATGGGGTGTCCTACTGTGCACACACACAGACTTAACATAAGGAGAAGATATCAAAGCGTGAACAGTCCCAGAGGCTCAGGACACATTGGCCACCCCGGCGGCAGGAAGACGAAAGAGATAAGCTTCAAATGAGGAACAGAGGCTCTGAAGAAGTCTGTGGAAACATGCGGCGTCTCTATTTCTCCCCGTCCCCCTCTGCTACAGAAATACATTGAGTTATGTTTCTAATAACTATACATGGCGTTACGTCAGAGCAGGTGCAACTGTCTATTCTTTGTTTGTCCGTCAGCAGGATTACAGCCCGATCTTCATGATCATAAGGCGGATATACTCGTCACGTTTCACTTTCATTAACATTGGAGATAAGTGCTGCATTCACGTGTTGTCAGAATACTTGGAACAATTAGTGGAGTGGGATATTCACGTCAAGTCGGAACAAAAACTTGGAAACAGCCATCAACAGAAACACTACACGTACGTGTTGTTTCCACATTACGACCTAGAGTTCATGAACACAACTCTGGAAACGGGACCCTCTGAGGGGCACGTGAATGAGCCAATGGCCTTGGCGGAGGTCATCACTACAGCTTGTTTAAGCCTCACTTTATTTCACTTTCTTTGGTGCATGCAGCGGTGCGGTTTCTGCAGCGCTCTTCAAAGACATCTCTTGTCAACAGTGAAGAGTAAAACATTTTGAAACAAAGTGCTGTTGTCAGTGGGAACATAAAATGCATCAAATCCTCAAGGACCAGGTTGTTCTTGTTCTTGGGAAAGATGTGCAACACGGTGGGTGTTTACAGAGCAAATGAAACAGCCCTTACGAACCTGCCTGCGGGCGACGTCAACACTGTTTTACATTAACAAGTGATAAAACACTTTTTATCATATACATACAGAAGATTGAGGATCTTTTTCTACAAGCGATTGCCTGAGTTCACAGCTCTGTTAAGCTCTTGATAACAGCAGGGCTCCTAATCAACCACACCTACTCCAGCTACAGCCATTCCCAACTGCAAACGCTGATAACCTCTCCTGCACCTCTCCGCCCTTTGGTCCAGAGGTTTGGGATTCATGATGCTGATGCAATCAACTCACAAGAAAACCTGCAAGATTAACATTGCTTGGCTTCATTACTACTCAATTCAATTGTGCATGAATGGAATCCACCAGACAGCACTGATACCAACCAAAGAAAACAGAATTAAGTTGTTAAATACATGTAATGAGCACAGTTGACTGCTGCTCCCAGAGTGAATGCAAACAAGGGGATAACAAGCAAAGCTGTCAAAGTTCAAATTATTAGATTTATAGAAGGGCTGTTGGCCAGGGGGCTGAACTACCACAGCCTTTTCCCAGAATACAACACTGTGTAAGCCTCCAGAATATTTACTATCATGGGTATTAAGACAGTGAGAGTACACCGTACTTCTAAAGTAAGATGTATTTCCTGTCTTGCAGTTCAGGATGTATACGTAGCAGAAGGGTTGGCAGCATACGTTGACAGCAGTAACTAAAAAGCCACTTAAAAAAGAGAAATGAGTTAACTACATCATCGACCTCCAGACGGCCTTTTGTGACAAGTGCGTTAGATAAAAGGCCGTCGGAGGACTGAGTGCGTCTGTTGTTTCCTCACAGAAATGTCAAACACTCCCTTTCTTCTTTCATGTCGCAGCATTAAGCCCGGCTTTGGTGCAACAGTGTAATCTTGGCTACGTGTTGTTAAGACGCAAAGCAGCTCTTCTCTATCCCAGATAATCATCCCCGGGACCACCAGCAGCCGGCCAAATGGTGCTTTATTTTGACGGTGGCTGCTACGTTAGCCACATGTAGGCCGGTTCACCAGAACGTTTACCAAACTGGTGTCTTTCCTGTTCTAGAAAACCTCTCGTCTGGTGAAATATGGGAGCGGGGTGGCTCCTCAGCTGCTCTCCCTGAGGGTTCTTCCATTTCTCCCCCCTTTCATTTTGTGTTTTCTTCTTTCTCAGTGTGTGAAGCCATCTGAGACAAATGTGTCATTTGTGATATTGAGCTCTATAAATACATTTGATTTGATCAATACATGGAGGCACCGGGCTCTTTAAAAAGATAAACCAATACTTCCAACCATTACAGCTGCATGAAAGCAGTTCATTTAAACTTCCAATCAATGCTTCAAAGTAGATTATTTGAAGACAAAACATGGATAATATGACCACAAACGCTCTGTAGGTTTACAGCAGGCACGGTTCAGTTTGTGTGTGTACTTCTAAAATAAACATGAACTTTGAACCATTTGTGAAAACACATTTACAAAATGAAACAAAGACTTGAATGGTTTTGTTTAAATATGCTTGTAATGTAGGAAGACGAGTGACTTAATGTAGTGACTGACTAAAGCAAAGTGCAGACTGCTCGACTTGTCCCAGACAATATTTAGTTAAAAACGCTTAAAGAGAGAGCGACAGGAAACCGGGACGCAGGAAAGGAGTGAGGCAGTGCACCAGTTGGCTGTGCTCGAATAGTTTTATTTTGCTTAGGAAGGTTCCTAACTCGGAAATATCTAAGTGGCAGCCACAATGAGAGCTGGTGCACTTCTGCTAAGAAAAGGGGCTTCAATGCTTCCTCTCATCTGCTTTAGCATAAAGTACACAAGGTCGTCCTTTACCAAAGGGACGAATGCCATCCCACGATTCCTTACGGCAGCCATGTTTAAAGCGGCGCGCCAGTCGGCCGTCAATAACATCCAACATCGCCGTTTACAAATGGAAAGCATGCTTCTGAGGAGCGTTGATTCTGCTTTGGTCGGGGCTCTTTACTTGAATTGAACAGCATTGAGTTTGTCACTATTTTCCATGTGTCATAAATGAAGTTGCAAACATCGATAGCCTGGTGAAAGAGCAGTCCGATTCTCCAAGCAGCGCGGTTTAATCTTTCCTCGACATCGAGACGTTTTCCATCGTGGAAAAGACACAGGACGCAGTTTTAATTCAGATTGATTGATTGGTGCACCCGATCCCTCATCAGCATGACAACAGTCCTGCAGCAGTCGTTTGTAAAGATGCTCTTCTTTGCCGACATCATAGGAAGGATTACATTTTAATGAAGTATAGTACTGGGCTTATTAAAGCTCAGGGAGCACAAGCAGCAAAGGCACATCGTTAACGAGGCAGGTGAATACCTCGTGAATACATTAATCATTGATGAAAGGAGGAGATGCATCAGGATCTGTCAGATTCAGCGCATCATGTGATTGACAGATCAATCACTTTGTACGTCGGCCATTAGCAGTTTATCCGTCATCTCTATCAAAAGTCCAGACAAACAGCTCAATCAGGTGCATGAGGAGGCATGTCCCCGCTGCTCTGCAGGTCAGACATCAGGTAGAAGATGGTTTGATTACGACCAGGTAGGACAGGTTTACTTAGTAGAGATCAGACTGCTGGGAGCTGGCTCCACTTTAAGTGCTGTCAAAAGCCTCTTTATTCAAACACGGCACTGAACAGGATGTCAGGACGCCTGTTCTATAGCTGCAGATCTGAGTCGGGATGAGAAGTCGGGCAATTAGACCCAATGGCACGGCAAATAAAGATTTTGTGTGCGATAATGACAGCGGGGGCATTAACCAAGACACAGTGTTGGCGCGGTGCCTCAAAATTGTGGCTTGCTGGGAACATTTGTACAGCCTCACAAAACACACTCCTTTCTGCCACAAGTTTGATTCTCAGGGTGTTCCTTTTCTGTCAGTGTGATAATTAAATAATGTGCACAAAGAATCATTTAGGACTGAAACATCAGAGGATAAAAGAGTACACATATAGTTCATAACTTAGTGATTAAATGTGCTGAATATTATAATGAAATGTCAGACGTTCATCTATTGTATTGTAGCACCACGTGTGTTTTTTACAACCACTGAGAGTTTAAATGAATTTGATGTTAGACCTTTAATGCACAATACAGAATGCAGAATCTTTTATTTGTATTTATTTACAGTATATTAATGTAGCGCTGCAACAACTATTTTAATAATCAATTTATCTTTAAAGCAATATTTCATGCAAAAATGCTTTTTTCAGCCTCTAAAAGAAGGAGATTTTCTGCTTTTCTCTGTTTTTTATCATATTAAACTGAATATATTTGGGGTTTGGGCTGACAAAACAAGACTTTTCAAGACATCACTTTGGACATTTTAGAGACCAAATGATTAAAAACCTGCAGAAAATAATACTTTTATTGTGAAAATGTAAACTTGTGATGCACATTACTTCCCCCGGTTAGCCGACATGTTCAGCTCGAGGTAAAGTGACACAGTTTCAATGTGGAGGGCTTAACTTTTCTAATTACCGACCACATGTCACTCCCGTGTCGAACTCACGGCACTTAGCCTGCTGTCAGAAATGTCTGTTCTTTAATAAACTCGGTGCTGACAGCGAGTCCACCACCTGCCACTTACCCTGACACTGCCTAAGTACATGCTGTATTGTAAACCTTTATTTACCCAGGGAGGGTTTGCTGAGCATGTATTTTCTTTCAACATTACTCCGCTTTATATTCTTAGTTACACCCAGCAAAAGCACCTACAACTTAGCAGCTCCACTTGTGTGCTTCGCGTAAAGCCAGATAAACAGTAGCTGGTCATGTTGACGAGGCGTTCAGACGCAAAGTACTCCGGTCAAAAGCTTGAAGCAATAACCTTCTGCTCTTTAAGCGACAGCCTCTACATGCAGTATTTTGTTTTCAAATTGAGGCCTCTTTACCCTTAAGACCTTCACTTCCTGTTGTGAAGAAGATGCTGCCCTTCACTTCCCTTTCACAGTAAAGGATCTGATTAAAACCCCGTCGTGGTGGCATTACAACGAAGCAGTAAGAATAGTATAGCCTAAACTAACAGTTACTTTCACTATCAATTAATATCCTGAGTATTTACTTCATCAATCGATATTTCTATAAGTTTAAAACTATAATGTTAAAATGACATCTTTAAAAATGACTTGTTTTTGCCGGCCAACAGTCCAAAGATATTCAATTTACCATCATTAATATAGGATTACGAATAACTGCAAGAAATCTGTGCACTGGAATTCATTCAACAGATGTCCGACTGAACTGTAACTTCTGAGCTTCTCTTGGTATGACGTGCGAGTTTCTGTACGGGGCATTTCTCTTTTTAAAGGCTTTCACTCTTCATGTTCACTTCTTCTATTCATGTGTGGCAACGCAAAGATCACCTCGCTTCCTGTGCACCAGAGCAAAATGTACCAGGTGTTTGAACAGACGTATAAAAGTTTCCTTAACTGGAGATGAAAAAGTGCAGATTATTTAAATCATTCATGTGCAATGCCAGAGAAAATGCTTCTTTTGTCCCAACTAAAACATATTGAACTAGAATAGCACCTCCGCCAAGACCAACGGTGCATTCACATGCTCCTCGGATGGTCCCATTTCCCACTACGGTGTGTTCAAGAGCACTAAGTCGTAATGTGGAAACAACACGGACGCTACAAAGAAGATGGGTTGTATTTTATTCCTCAACACATTGATGTCTGTTTCCGAGTTGTAGTCGTTGTTCCGACTTGAGGCAGCATTCACGTCCCAGTCGGGAACTCATCTTTCCAATTATAGCTCCACTACATGAATGCAGCACAGATGCCCCATCTCGCAATGTTAAATTAAAATTAAACTAAATTTGTGTACACGCCCTGTGATTCGAATCCTCTCCTAAATGTATTGTTTTCTTCTCTGGCCCATGCTACACACTTCCACCAAGTTTCAAGAAGATCGGGTCAGTAGTTTTTAACTTAAGCCTGCTGACAGACAAGCTGAGCGATATAAAACGGACAAACACACAAAGTTTTCAGAAGCACAAACCATTTTCTGATTGATCAAATATTCTATAAACTTTCAACACCAACCCCGTCTACTGAAAAACTGCTTTCAGGTTATAATTCCTCGTGTGTTGTCGATGTTAGAGACAGTACATTGTGTCAAAACGTCTACAGATACACCATTTTCAACATTGTCAAATGGCATTTATTTCCCCATTTCCATTCCTCAGAACAAACACATTGAAATGCAGCATTCAATCTGCGGTGGGGAAGCGACTTGCTGCAACACGGAGGATGCAATGAGCCATTACGTGGGCTTGTTGGTTAACAGGCTTGCAGCCGGGTAGCGCCGTCTTGCTTTCCCAGTTTTGACCACAAACTGTGGTCTCCAGGCCGCAGGTTAAGACGGGGTGAGTCGCGCAGACATAGAGATGACGTTTATTACCCATTTACTGTACAAGCAGGGCTGCAGTACGAGGCAAGCAAGTAATTAAATCCTCATTTGGCCCACCGGCGTTCATTTACAAAGGCTTTCTGGGCTCGTTAAAATGAAAGAGATGCTAAATAGTGCTGTCAATAGTGCATCAGACCTTCGCTGACCCTTGACCAGGTTTTATCAAACAGCTGACAGACCACTGAATAAACGCTGACCTGGGATTATTAACCATCCAAACAAAAACTTCAATCTTAAATGAAATGTTATGAATCATACACTTCTTTCTAAAGTCTTATTTCCAGGCCTGTGAGAAGAAGCGAAGCACTCTCTGTCCATAACACCAATCAATTTAAGTTTCCTGTGAATCACTCAACTGAAAGCTGAGTGGGAAGTGGGACTCCAGTAATTACTGTTGAAATAAATATCTAAAAAATGCACAATATTTATCTGCACTCAGACGAAAATATGGGCTAAATATAAGAAAACTGGCTCCTAAGAAGCAACATGTCAGAAAGTGACGGCTGTGGAGGGGATTAATGTGCAACATCAGTTCTCCCAACATGTGAGCACAAACCCAAACACACACATGAGCTGCCAAACTAACAAACCCTTCAAAACTTTGACCAAATCGATAAACCAGCTTTATACACAGCGAGCTAATATACACATCGAACAACAGGAGGATCAAACTCAATACAAACCATCATGAAACATGGAACTTGCCATTCAATGCCTCCAATATGGCCGTCAGGGGGAAGTATAGCCGACATGTTATTATCCATATCTGGTTAATCATCAAAGCAGCTGTGATGATACGTAAGTTTAATGTTACATAGATTACACTGCACATTTAATTATGATTCTGTACAACGCAGACAAAGAAGTGAATACTAATTCATTAAAAGTATGCCCATTTGAGTTGTAAACATGAAGTGCATCATTTGTCAGCATCCCATTAAATTAATATTATAACATTAATTGAATATTCCCAGAATTGTGCATCCCGGAGGTTACATCACCTGAAAGCCCAAAGAGAAACCCTTCCAGAGCAGCTTTCAGCCTCCAAACACTCACTGTACACGTCTTCATTAAACTGTCCGAGCTAACAAGTGAGTCTGGACGCCGCCCAGCTCCAGTTTATAAGCCCGTCACCGCACTACATAACAAACAAGCTCAAATGTACCACGGAGCACTAAGAGACACTTCTACGCTTAAGGAAAAACCCTGTTCTCCCTGAATAAAAGAAAAAAGGGCATAAAAGCAGACAGGACATCAAACTTAGGAAAAGAGAAAGCAGCCGTCGGAAACAGGATGTTTTCTCCACCTAAATCTGTCTCAGGGTCTGTCAGCTGCTGTTTTTAATGTCAACATAAACGCAAGGCAAACCATTTAAATTCACACAACCTGTTGACGACCGGTTACTCAAGATGTTGACATAAAACAGATACGATCAGCGAAAGCACAAGGAAAGCCGTAAATCTTATCTGGAACAGCCAGCGCGGCCCCGCATGACCCCACGATATTAATCTGCACTGATTTCACGTGTAATATTGTGTCCTCTGCTCTAAATGCTGCTTCTTATAATTATCTGGCTACAAAGAGAATGTTTCATCCCACAGCCAAAGTCTAATTTAGACATTTCTGCTCCCATTTCCGTCAGTGAGGGATTCCTATGTGCTCTAGTCTACATAGTAACAGGAACATTCATCATCACTATTGGATTCAGAGGGTTTCGTGCCCCATGGTCTTCACACTACTGTAGTAGGCCGTCCCTCTGCAGACTGTGTTATTGTTCCCTGACGTCGTGTCCCAGTCGCTGCTTCACTAGTTTATTCCACTTAGTTCCATGTCTACAGCCGGGTCACATCAGAACGCTACAACTGAGCCCCACGTCTTTGCTCAGTGCGTCGGTGACGTGGAGGCTACTTGCCCGGCTGCTTGGTAAACTACTGTATCTGGCGAGCTTAACCACTAACACGCTAGCCAGTCACTTACAATAGCACTCCAAGCTTCTTTGTATTTTCTCTTAACTGGGACATTTCCCCCCCCGGCATTTTGTTCTCCGGGTTGTACATAAGACTACAGAGTGGAAAAGGGGGAAAGCGCTCTGAACTAGCAAGCTTGCCAACTGGATGTCGATTGGTCATTTTGGACTCTGCGCGATTGGACGAATAAATCAGCCGTCGTTGGGTTGACGGTGTCAAACCGCGCCCCCCCCCCCCCCCCCCCTGCTCTCCATCCCTTTACAGCACTATCAAGACTGCGTGCTGCTGGTCAACATGTGTCAAACTAAGCTGAACTTGATGTGAAAAGTTCAGAGGGATTCACTTTGTGCACGTTCTGCTGATCTCGGCGATCTCTCAGTTTGAAGATTTCACTGGTTGTCCTTCGAGTTCAGACCGACAATACTGCTGACAAAAAGACAGCCCCCTCGTTCACTAGGACCTCTGTGTTGACACAGGATGCGTCACCGAGCAGAGGGTTGTCCGGTAAAGAAGCTCAACTTTAGCTACAACCAAATGCAGCGTGAAGACCAACGCATCACACTGATGACTGATAACTTCACAGAGTTGAGAACAAACCCAACGAGGTTTCATTCAAACGTCATTCAGAGCCAACAAAGCCGCTCCTTTCCATCTTTAACTCCGTGTCACTTTCTGTCCGATTCTCTCTGCACATATTTGGGTCTTATGGCGTGTCGATAACCAAAACCTTTTCCCCATCGTGAGTTCTAACAGGATAGAAAACATACCGGACCGTCCGGTCCAAAAGACCATTTTGTCTTCACAGTGTTGCTGAATACTGGAACGGTAATCTCGTTCACAGAATTAATTTCTCAGTTCTTATCAAATGTTCAAAGAAAAGTGTCGAGGAGGAGAAAGTGAGAGGATTTAAAAAACAGCTTCTCCAAACTGCAGCTTGATTTGTAGGCGAGTGATTCTCCACAGTTGCTCAGCAGCTCATTTAGGAAGCTGCCTGAGATCATTTCCTGTCACAAGAAGAAGACTAATGCATCTTCTGGAGTTTAAATCACTATTCTTTCATTATCAAGCAGTCCTAGCCCAAAAGAGGCCATATCCTGACAGCCCAGTGGGACAATTAGCCGTGTGCACACAAAAATAAATGTCCTTTTGCTTAATTTGTAGTCATCGTGCATTATAAATCTTGCAAATGCATAAAAAAAAAAAACTGGTAAGATGTTATCTAATTTCAGGTCAGGGGTCAGCTGTCAAGAAACGCTGCGGGTCATTAAGGGTTTCCCTGCAAAGTAGGCAGAAACCTGACATGCTTGGCCGGTGTGTGCAGTCTTATGCAACAGCCATATCATATGGGATCTCTTGAGTACCAGCCAAGTAACATTCAGCTGGCCAAGAACCATCATTCAGGTCAGCGAGGTCCTGCAGCGGGCTTTGAACGGGGCCCAGCACGATGACGTTCAGCTTCGGGGCTGCAACGAATGCTTATTTGCATTGTGGATCATTTGGTCTACAAGCTGGCATCTTTAAAATATCTTGTTGTGTCAGTCAAAAGCCAAATACATTCACTTTAATGTGATATAAAACTGAGAAAAGCAGGAACTCTTGATATCTGAGAGGCTGAAACGGCCTTTTCTGACATTTTTGGATAAAAAAAACTCCTTTTAAAATTGATAATTGACCATTAGGAGACATGTTTACGTAAAAACAAAACAGTCACCGGTTGACATTAGAAAAGTGTGACTGTGGCAGAAGCATCCTTTATCTTCTGATTGATGCTCTGTAGATTTAGATTCTGGGTTCAAGCTGCTACACTCCCGGAGAAGCTGGACTTGGATCTCTTTCCTCTCTGATGGTATAAAGCATCAGAGAGCGGCTCGGCTGTTAAAACACGAGCACGCTGGGTGCAGTTTAGCAGCAGCGTGTTGCGAGATTTGAGGCTATTGACGCTCACAAAAGCAGAGAAAACACTTGCACACTGTTTGCACATTTAAAACAAATCACAAAATGAGGTAATTAGCAGGCAAAATGTGAGTCACACTTTCACCTTGTTATTCAGGTTATGGAGGTTCACATTTTTTTCCATGTACCTCCACTCCTGTTTGATGCACGCAGAAGCCCGGGGCAGTTTTGATTTATTTCAATGATCTACCCGAGCTTGAACGCAACACTCTCTCACGTTTTCCTGCACCCAGAAAGTGTGCTCAGTGACAGTCTGGGGTTAACAGTGCATGCAAGCATCGCTTTGATGATCTGCATTTGAGGAGTCAAAAATGAAGTAACATGTCAGTGACTATATCTAAAATGTTAAGCATGTCTTAACTAACATTAACATTTTAACTATTAGGCTTATCAAGTCAAGTCTGCTAAATTTAACAATCTCTGTATATGTTCAAATACTGAAAAACACTGCTTTGAATAATTATTTATGATTTTCCCACAAAACTCTTAAAATGACATCTACTCCTCTCTCATTGGCACGTCCCAGATCTGTGGATCCTTCAACAGTTTACCTGCTGGACAGAAGATGTTGCACTGGAGGCTCATCACATCACACTCGTGTAAGCTTGTTGTGCTGTCACGATCCTGCTCCTGCATCCAAACTCTCATGTGAGCACCGAGAAACTTTCCTTCTCCAGCAGATCAATGTGAAAACAGCCTTCTAGTGTCAAAGTGAAAGACTTAAGGGACTCAATTACACATAAATGACTTGATGAGATGTTTTACTTGTGTGGCCCCAACGCTTATAAATAGACAACCACGTTTAGCCCAGATTAAAGCGAGGACACCTACATCTTTTGACCTGCTAACAACCCCAACCATGCTTCCTGTGTTTCAGAGTCCCTTGTGCAGAAAAAGTTGAGGAAACCCCAGAACCTAAAGCCTGGTCCTGTCCTGTGTTACACGCTGTGTGAAGGTAAAGACATATTTTAGCTCCATCTTCACCCCCCCCCCCCAAAAAAAAAACTGCACAGACTTGTTGGCTGCTCTCTGCATGCCTTTCCCCCCCACAATGTCACACAGGGCTCCTCGCTGCAGCAGCAGTCTGTCGAGGGGCGACATCCACCCTGAAGAAGAAAAAATGCACCAACTTTCTGTCTTGATTTAACCCAAACCTCATGTAGATCCTCTCCCCCCCCCCACACAAACACACACACACACACTGAACTTTGCACGGCAGGAGGAAGAGGTTAGCCCAATGGTGGACCAGGAGGGTTTTTTTCAAGAACATTCCGGCTCAATTGGAAAGAAGAATTGGTGTTTTGCTGGGAGAAACAACAGCATTTAAACATGACGAGACAGGCAGAGAGGCGGCTGTCGGAGCCTCTTCTCCGGCCCGGATAACCGTGTGCACCCCGGCTAGCTTTACAGCCGCCTTTACAGATGCACGTTTCCCCTTAAAAACCCCATCCCCGGTGTGCAACTGCAGGGCCCGGCGCCGCCATACACCACCACATAGACACATAAAACAACACGTATAGCATGCCCCGTAGCACCAAGCGGAAAGAGACATGCGAAAAATGAGGAGGAAGGGGGAACAAACCGGGACCGTAAACCGGCGATAGACCCACCGAGGACGGAACATGATGAGAACAAGTCCAGTTAGACGAACTAACCTGTTTGGGAGCAGCACGGTCCGCTGGATATTGGGTTGAATCCGAGTTAAATCCACTATCAGTACAACAAAGAGGCGAAAATGACCGAGCGGCCGCGGAACAGGCCGAAACAGCACTACTGAAGCAGTGAGGCGCATGCGCAGAGCTCAGCCGGAGGTGGTGGAGGAGGAGGAGGAGGAGGATGGGGGGAAGGGGGGGTGAATGAGTGCAAGTAATTTTTAAAATTGATCCGCTGAGTGTGTCATTCATTATTAATTTTAAGGAAATAGCTTGAATCGATGGTTGTTTTCATTGTGTGTGGGACACAATGTCAACACTAATAAAGTTGTGATAAACCTGTTAGACTTCTGTCTACACAAATAAATAAAACCCTAATTTAATCTGTGTTAGAAAGGAAAGTAGGAACTCTTACAGGAAACAATATTAAGAGGGATATTATAGTGACCTGAGTCAACACACGAGACAATGGTAGTTAACAGAGTCTCTGCACCATATTTAATGGAAATCCATTAAACCTTAGACTTTGACTTTTAAAGCCAACACAGAGTCTTTAAAGTGCTCTGCAAATTTGAAATATGAACAACTTCACAAACGCCATCTGCAGAGGAAGATCATTGGATAAGACCAAAAGCTCCAGAACAGCCATAATGCCAAAGGACCTTGTGGTCACCCATATTAATTCATGTGTCAAATATGCTCTACATGGGGAAATAGGAATATATCAAACACTGAAATGTGATTTAAAAATAAGGAAAAAATGAAGTTTTTATGTAGAACAAATAATGGAAAGGTTCGTCCATCAATCTCATCGGGTTATCCGGGGCAGAGTAACTGTCATTTACATCCTTTTAAAGATACAGAATGGTGCACTTATGTTACAATAACGCTGGTGGCGCTGGAGGAAGCTTCAGAGGATTAATCACATGGAAACCTTGAATGCCAACAAACACCATTCTGACAAACTTAAATTAACAATAGATGTGTTACAATGCAGAGAGTTCATGGAGCCGAGATAAAACACAAAGATGAAGGAGACGTGGAGTTGTATAAAGGCGTACAGGCCGGTCCAGGTGAGTCGGTAACTTCCAGGTTCTGGAAAAGTGCGAATTGTCGGATATCGCTGTTATATTGTCCTCCGAAATATTCTTTAAACTCATCAAGTGCAACAGATTCATCCTTATTCTGTATAGGAATTTGCTTTTGAATTTGATTTTTGGCGGGAAGTCAAAATGGTGGAAAATAAAGGCATGAAAATGAAAGAGAAAGAAAACAGAACTTGTTGTGCAACAGTTGCAGAACAAAGTAGAACAGAGTGCATTATAAACACATCAATAAAAGGTGCAAGTATAAAAATAAAAGAGAAGTGGATTTGCACTTTAACATAAGTTTCCATCATCCAACTGGATTTCAGATAGAAAACACTTCGTCTGAGAAAGTCTCTTCAAAAGTTGATTTAAAAAAATAAACTATATCTGAAAATTCAATGCAATCTACTCATAAAGTGCTACAGATGCATCCTCACAGCAATATTAGATTTTAAATATGTATATTTCAGCCTATTATGCAGGTATTGTTAACCCTCTTTAATTTGCTTTTGTCACTTGTGGCATTTATAAAATGGAGAAAAGTAAAGACATAAGATAACTTCATGTATCCCGAGGGAAATAGTTGTGCAGCCGTTGCAGTCCTCAATCCACAGATATGTATCTGTTAGAAGTGGATCAGCACCTTAATATAAATCGCCGTCAGCCATGTCAGTATCAGAGAGGAAACAGGAAGAGCACTTGGAGAGCGCAGACTTACACCTCGTGTATCCGACCCATGAAATCCCAAATTTCATGGGTTCTTCCTCGGCTCATTATGCACCCTTCACCAAGTTACATGAACAACTGGTTAGCAGTTTTTCCATTATGCTGCTGACAAACTCACAAATTCTCCTTGTTGGAGGTAATAACACTTTGTCTGGGAAAGTCTTTTATATAGTTTATTTTAAATCATAAATCATAATCTTTCTCTGACACCAATGGAGGACGCTGTAAATACCAACTCAAATAAAAAGCTCAAATAAATAATGGATCCCACCAGCTTTATGGCCAGAAATGATGTAACTTCAATAATAATTCCAACTGATTACGTTTAAATATAAGCCGTGAGAAGGTTTTTAGTTATAACGTTGGCTTTGGTTACGATGAGGGATGGTTGGGGAGAGACGTTGTGTGGTTATAATTCAGATAAATCAAATCAAATGTATTTATATAGCCCAATATCACAAATTATACATTTGTCTCAGTGTTTACAGACTGTACATACGACACCCTCTGTCCTTACACCCTCTGTCCTTAAACTCTCTGTCCTTAGATCCTCTGTCCTTAGACCCTCTGTCCTTATACCCTCTGTTCTTAGACCCTCTGTCCTTAGACCCTCTGTCCTTACACCCTCTGTCCTTAGACTCTCTGTCCTTAGACCCTCTGTCCTTACACCCTCTGTCCTTACACCCTCTGTCTTTAGACCCTCTGTCCTTAGACCCTCTGTCCTTACACCCTCTTCTCCTTACACCCTCTGTCTTTAGACCCTCTGTCCTTACACCCTCTGTCCTTAGACTCTCTGTCCTTAGACTCTCTGTCCTTAGACCCTCTGTCCTTAGACCCTCTGTCCTTAGACCCTCTGTTCTTAGACCCTCTGTTCTTAGACCCTCTGTCCTTACACCCTCTGTCGTTAGACCCTCTGTCCTTACACCCTCTGTCCTTACACCCTCTGTCTTTAGACCCTCTGTCCTTAGACCCTCTGTCCTTACACCCTCTGTCCTTAGACTCTCTGTCCTTAGACCCTCTGTCCTTAGACCCTCTGTCCTTAGACCCTCTGTCCTTACACCCTCTGTCCTTACACCCTCTGTCCTTAGACCCTCTGTCCTTACACCCTCTGTCCTTAGACCCTCTGTCCTTACACCCTCTGTCCTCAGACTCTCTGTCCTTAGACCCTCTGTCTTTAGACCCTCTGTCCTTAGACCCTCTGTCCTCAAACCCTCTGTCCTTACACCCTCTGTCCTTAGACCCTCTGTCCTCAAACCCTCTGTCCTTACACCCTCTGTCTTTAGACCCTCTGTCTTTAGACCCTCTGTCCTTACACCCGCTGTCCTTACACCCTCTGTCCTTACACCCTCTGTCTTTAGACCCTCTGTCCTTACACCCTCTGTCCTTAGACTCTCTGTCCTTAGACCCTCTGTCTTTAGACCCTCTGTCCTTACACCATCTGTCCTTACACCCTCTGTCTTTAGACCCTCTGTCCTTACACCCTCTGTCTTTAGACCCTCTGTCCTTAGACCCTCTGTCCTTAGACCCTCTGTTCTTAGACCCTCTGTTCTTAGACCCCTCTGTCCTTACACCCTCTGTCGTTAGACCCTCTGTCCTTACACCCTCTGTCCTTACACCCTCTGTCTTTAGACCCTCTGTCCTTAGACCCTCTGTCCTTACACCCTCTGTCCTTAGACTCTCTGTCCTTAGACCCTCTGTCCTTAGACCCTCTGTCCTTAGACCCTCTGTCCTTACACCCTCTGTCCTTAGACCCTCTGTCCTTACACCCTCTGTCCTTACACCCTCTGTCCTTAGACCCTCTGTCCTTACACCCTCTGTCCTTAGACCCTCTGTCCTTACACCCTCTGTCCTTAGACTCTCTGTCCTTAGACCCTCTGTCTTTAGACCCTCTGTCCTTAGACCCTCTGTCCTCAAACCCTCTGTCCTTACACCCTCTGTCCTTAGACCCTCTGTCCTTACACCCTCTTCTCCTTACACCCTCTGTCTTTAGACCCTCTGTCCTTACACCCTCTGTCCTTACACCCTCTGTCCTTACACCCTCTGTCTTTAGACCCTCTGTCCTTAGACCCTCTGTCCTTACACCCTCTTCTCCTTACACCCTCTGTCTTTAGACCCTCTGTCCTTACACCCTCTGTCCTTAGACTCTCTGTCCTTAGACCCTCTGTCCTTAGACCCTCTGTCCTTAGACCCTCTGTTCTTAGACCCTCTGTCTTAGACCCTCTGTCCTTACACCCTCTGTCGTTAGACCCTCTGTCCTTAGACCCTCTGTCCTTACACCCTCTGTCCTTAGACTCTCTGTCCTTAGACCCTCTGTCCTTAGACCCTCTGTCCTTAGACCCTCTGTCCTTACACCCTCTGTCCTTAGACCCTCTGTCCTTACACCCTCTGTCCTTACACCCTCTGTCCTTAGACCCTCTGTCCTTACACCCTCTGTCCTTAGACCCTCTGTCCTTACACCCTCTGTCCTTAGACTCTCTGTCCTTAGACCCTCTGTCTTTAGACCCTCTGTCCTTAGACCCTCTGTCCTCAAACCCTCTGTCCTTACACCCTCTGTCCTTAGACCCTCTGTCCTCAAACCCTCTGTCCTTACACCCTCTGTCTTTAGACCCTCTGTCTTTAGACCCTCTGTCCTTACACCCGCTGTCCTTACACCCTCTGTCCTTACACCCTCTGTCTTTAGACCCTCTGTCCTTACACCCTCTGTCCTTAGACTCTCTGTCCTTAGACCCTCTGTCTTTAGACCCTCTGTCCTTACACCATCTGTCCTTACACCCTCTGTCTTTAGACCCTCTGTCCTTAGACCCTCTGTCCTCAAACCCTCTGTCCTTACACCCTCTGTCCTTAGACCCTCTGTCCTCAAACCCTCTGTCCTTACACCCTCTGTCCTCAGACCCTCTGTCCTTACACCCTCCGTCCTTACACCCTCTGTCCTTACACCCTCTGTCCTCAGACCCTCTGTCCTTACACCCTCTGTCCTTACACCCTCTGTCCTCAGACCCTCTGTCCTTACACCCTCTGTCCTTACACCCTCTGTCCTCAGACCCTCTATCCTTACACCCTCTGTCCTTACACCCTCTGTCCTTACACCGTCTGTCCTCAGACCCTCTATCCTTACACCCTCTGTCCTCAGACCCTCTATCCTTACACCCTCTGTCCTTACACCCTCTGTCCTTACACCCCAAAGAAACCCCATAATTAAAGGGGGAACATGTTAGAAACCTCAGGGAGAGCAACTGAGGAGGGATCCCTCTCCCAGGACGGACAGACGTGCAATAGATGTCGTGTGTACAGGATAAACAACATAGTACAAATACAACATTTGACAGAAATTATGTTGTGTTGAAAAAGAGAAAGTTTGGATGAATCCAGGAAAATGTCAAGAAGGCTTCCCGGTGTCCAGCAGGACCAGAGCAGCAGGCGCAGCCACGATTCATGATCCTGACGTAAACTTTATCAGTGGCAACCTGCCACATGAGAGACAGACACTCCGGGGATGATACCCCGGATGATGAGTTAGTAACATACATTTACATAAATGCATACAGATAGAGAGGGAGAAGAAGAGAGGGAGGGGAGGAGAGAGGAAGAGGAGGAGGAGAGCAGGGATAACAGTGTGGGTGGGTACTACTGTCATGAAACATGGCACGCTGGCACCTTAGTTCAACCAGAGGCCAACATCTGCTGACCCGCAGACATTCACATCATACAACCTCATGCTGCTGCAGCCATGATTGTGTTTAAGAGTTGACTTTAAAATGTACTTCTTCAACTGTGGATGTTGCTCTTCTACAATACAGCGTCTATTATACTTGTGCAGGATGTTCCGTAACTCAATTTAAACTCCGGGGCTGTGGTTAGATTAATTTAATCAAGTCTGTATCTCTTCCAAGAGATCCTAAACTTTGTATAAAGAAGTTACAGGACAAGAAACTTTTAGTAAAGTGTGACTTAAAACTAGAACTGTAAAAACATCCTTCAAAACACAAAAGGGGACGAGCCATGGCTGCAACACATTACTCATCACAGCTTCATGTAAGACTTCCTCAGTCAGTGTCTCAAGTTCAATACTGAAGCATTCAAGATGTTTCCTTCTATAATTACATTGACAAAATCAGATGTTTGGGATATTGTTTAGAAGCCTTTTGAATGATCACATCTGTGGATTCTCTGTAAATTGAGTGTGTGAAATACATGATGAAAGGTTATCCAGTTCTAAGACGTTCACTTTTTAGATCTTGGTGGTTTTTAACTATACATTATAACAGCGTGAAGGGTTTTAGTCATCAGACGTAAAAAAAAAAAGAGTCTTAACATGAAACTGTTTCATTCAGTCTTTTTCCCAGTTGTACTCACCATGTTCATCTGTTTTGGAGAGGAGGAGACCTCTGCAGATAATTCGGCTCTTGGTAAAAACCTCTTGAAATATTCAGCTGTTTGCAGCTTTGCAGGTTCACCAGGGAACATATCCTTCTTAAAGGGGAGAAGTTTGGAGCAGCCAGGACTCTTCCTAGAGCTGAAGTACACATCTCAGGTCTGCATTGAGTTTGCGAAACCGTTTTCCAACAAAAGCTGCACGGTGGTCAACAGAAAATGAATTGCAATATGCAAAACTCAAGGTTTAGGACTTGGGTCTTGCCTGTCTTAACTTGGGACTTGCAACACAAGTAATAAAAGGGGGGGGGGGGGGGATATATATAAATCAAAACATAAATATTCATCTTTTAAAAAAGAGTCTTAAGAATTGTAAACTAACTCTTTATCAAATTAAAAGCACTGATATTTAAAGATTTGTTTGACTTCAAAACGGTTCAATCCTGCACAGAACAACAACTAAAACAATCATTACCTAATGTGTCTAAAAGTGGAGTCAACATGATCTGAGAGAAATGATCAGTGAAGACTTGATGTTAAAGTGACTCACTAAGGGTTAAAGTGACTCACTAAGTGTTAAAGTGACTCACTAAGGGTTAAAGAGACTCACTAAGGGTTAAAGTGACTCACTAAGGGTTAAAGAGACTCACTAAGGGTTAAAGAGACTCACTAAGGGTTAAAGTGACTCACTAAGGGTTAAAGAGACTCACTAAGGGTTAAAGAGACTCACTAAGGGTTAAAGTGACTCACTAAGGGTTAAAGAGAGAGAGGCTCATGTTCTGCTCGGTGCTCAGTCAAGAAGTCAAGACCTCTCACTCTGTTCCAGTTACAAGTAAGAACAATCACCAGGAGAAGGACACCGTTCAACACACATTATTAAGTAATGCAAGGAGGTTTCCACATGCAAACTGGCGACAGTAATGCTCTGAGGAAGGACTAAGGTGACTCTCTCTCGTCATGAGGTTTAACTGATGATATATAAAGCCAATACACTCTGACAGTCCTGCAGAGAACAACTGTTTGGGTCTTCTCTCCATGCTGCATGAAGTAAAGAGATGTGATTCATCACACCAAGTCTTTCATTCTTAATAGAACTAGCAACTCTCAATATTTTAGAAGAATTCCTTCACCTTTTTTGGTGAAAAAATGACCTTTTACTGTAACCGGTCAGCTGACTCCCTTACAATTGAAAGAGTGAATCATATAGGCATGAACAACATCAATACATTGAGTTTTAAATCTAAAATGTTAATTTCTCACAGGTTCATTAAATATAAGTTTATCAAAGATTATCAAAACCGCCGTGAAGGATGATTAAATATCCAGATTTCTCTGTATAAGTCTTCCCCCCCGTTTATATCCACATCCCTAAGGATCTGTGATCTGCTCGTATCTATTCTTGCTGTCATGTGTGTTCTGTATTACATTATGTACAATAAAATTGTTTAAAAAAAATATATCCTGATTTCAGATAAATTATGGACTCTACATTTATTTGGTAATTTACTTTTCAAATTTAGATCAATAAAAGTGTTGAACACATTAATGCATTAACACTTATAAGCCAATAATATAGTAATAATATAAATTATTCTGAGAGGCTAATACTTTTGTGCTTAAGTAAAGACACCACATCTGAAAAATCAGGCAGCGGAAAATGTGTGTCAACTTTGCACAGCACGTCCACATATTCATTACAAATGTACATACATTTACATTCATTCACATTCACTTAGCGACATGGACATGTGAAATGTTCTGAGATGTTTAGAGAAAGAAATGTATGCATACACATGTATGTTTAATTAAATTCAGTTTATTCACAAAAAATACAACCATAAAACAGACACTGAGCAGATAGTATTTAAAATATATGTTTTCTAACACGTCTAGAATTGGAAAGACTTCATGTTTTACACAGCAATTATAACCTACAACACATTTAACACTAGCCAAAGACCCTACAAACTACCTAACCCTAACTACTAATGTGTTCCATCCCTGCTTAAAATGGATTAGATATATAAAAAAGGCATATAGCAAGTAGAAATATACCTGCGGGCCTCTGCAAAACCCAATAAAGCTCGTACATGTAAGTAATATTCCCACATATTTGACAATGTATGCATAAACGTGTTTATCCCGGGCCGTTGGTTTAACGACGGAGTGATTCATCTTGACTGCAGAAGATCTTTGATCCATCACAACTGTCCCGGCGGTGTTCCCGGATCATGCAGCGGTGTTTGGCGACTTCTCCCCGCAGTTTAACTGCTTTCCCGGCGTCTATTCATGATATATGTCATAACCCATGACAAGACAACACCATGGATTTACAGCTTGTATTTTAAAGGATTTATACTGTGTTTTCACCGATTTATGGACCGTTACGATGGGATGTGCTGTACACTGTTAGCTAACGCGACTAGCTACCTAGCTTAACCGGCGAACTTGTCAACACCGTAAATACTAATGGAGGACGGTGAAGCCTCCACGGAGGTCCAGACGGTTTCTGCCGGTGTTCTTCCGAAAGCACCAAACACAGATCTGAAGAAACTTTTGTTTTTTAAAGTTTACAAGAGGAGGTGGTTTGTTCTGCTCGTGCTGTGTCTGTTAAACTGCTCTAACGCAACGGTGAGTTAACGTTAGTGTGTGTGGTCACGTGACCGGAAATAACAAAGTTAACGTTAACATAAATGCAGCTTGTTCCCCACATGTTACTGCTCAAAGTACAATTAATGTGTCTTCTTCTGGCAGATTCTTGGGTCAATATGCAGGAACGTTTGCTTGCTTCACAATTTGACAGCTTCCCTCAAAATAAACTAATCTGCCATTAAAAAAATAAGTTTTTTATTGTCGAAAAGACTCCATAATACAAGATGTAAAAGATCATTAGTGGTGGATAAAGTACTCAGATCCTTTACTTAAGTAAAAGTTATACCACAGTGTAAAGCAGGGGTATCAAACATGCGGCCCGTGGGCCAAAACCGGCCCGCCAGAGAGTCCAATCCGGCCCACGGGATGACTTTGCAAAGTGTAAAAATCATATTTTATCATAAAGTAAAATACTGTTCCAGATACCTGTGACAAAATGTTTTGTGCGATTGTGAGATCAAATTGTGCTGCATGTGACCTCTGAACTAAAATGAGTTTGACACCCCTTGTTTGACAAGTACAAAAATATTAGCATTAAAATATATTTGTGCCAAAAGTGAAAGTACTCCTAAAGCAAAATGGCCAATTTCAGAATAACATATGTTAATATGTTTGGATTATAATTGGTGATACATTCATGTGTAAACATCACTAATGTTGCAGCTGCCAGGTGACTTAATCCAGAATAAAGCATCGTGATTTATTTGTTGATTTAAATTTTGTTTTAATAATCTGAATCTGCAAAGTAACTAATGTTGTTAAATATATATATATATATATATATATATATATATATATATATATATATATATATGTGTGTGTATATGTAGTGGAGTAGAAGTATAAAATTAGCATAAGTAGTGAATTACAAGAACCTCAAAATCACAGTACTTTTCTCATTAATAATGAAATAACCGAGTCACACATGACATTAAACTCCAGGTTCACGCAGGAACACACCCAACCATTGGGGAGATAACAAATAATAATTTTAAAAGCAAAGAAAATTAAAGTTTAGAATTACAATATCTCCATGTAAAACAAAAAGGAAATGGTATCTGCTTCTTGATTTACCAACAGGTTGTTGTCCTTCCCTCAGATATCTGAGATTCTTTGAGCTTCTCCCTCGAGCTGAGTAGCAGGTGTGGTTGTAAAAGGCTAGATGACACGTGGAGCCTCCTTATGTTTGGTGGAAGCTGATATGATTCCCCCGGGGATGTTGCCATTGAAACGTGTGCCTGGAGGCAAGTGTGCCCGTGTCAGTCATGCAAACTGAGCCCTCCATCACCTATTTCCTGCTCCCGTGGGACTCGTCCTCTCTATGGGAGCTATTGTTTCCACGGGGCTGGTGTTCCCACTCACAAAAGATGCTCAGCTGGCCGAGAGTCATTCATGATGTGGCGAACAACAGCTGATGAGCCGGCGAGACATCAATCAGTGTGACGTTAACAGCCCTGCTGAGGGTTCAGGGTGGGATTTACAAACACAAACGGTGTGGGCTGTTATTTGTTGGCTTGTAAATTGATTTAAGATTAACTTTGAGAACCATAACCGTACTAGCATTGTGTTCAATTACAGAACGTGTCTTGGTCACGTGGAACGAGTGCAGAACATGAACCACCAGATGCTTTTTATTTTTAATAGGCCAAGAAATCAAACACTTGAAATGGAGAAATGATACACTTGGGTATAAAAGTGCGTATTAAAAACTGTCAAATACCGAAAGCTGACATTGAATATCACAGTCTTTGTCTGGATTAAATAATTAATGATTAAATAATGTTAATAATTCATTTAATTGTTTATTTAGTGATTTTTTTAAGGTTGCTTTGTGTCAAGAGGAAATTAAACATTGATGCGTTTAAGAAGTTTAGCTTTGTTTTTATTTTGTTAAGTTGTTTGTACAACATAAAAAACAAGGACTTTAATTTAATCTTTGATCATTTATTTATTCATTATTGTTGCTTTAATAAATGCCACTGTAATAACAACCACAAATTTAAAATAATCCCAATTCCGTTCCACGTACAATGTGACTTTCACTGCGTGTCGAGTGGATTATGTGGATATAATATATAATAATATAATAATATAATATAGTTGGAGGCTGAATCTGATGTCAATATTTAGAAGTTTGCAAAAATCTAAGGAAAGATTACATGTTTTGTTGATTTAAAATGAAGTAACTTGTGTGAGTGTCCTTCGTTGGCTTGAATGATATATGTATATGTATATATATATATATATATATATATATATATATATATATATATATATATATATATATATATATATATATATATATATATATATATATATATATATTATATATATATGAATGATGTATATGTATAATATGCATATCTTAGCTGTCTGCATCGGCATGAAGCGTTGTAGTTTCAGTACAATATGAAACTCCACTCGTGGTGTTGTAATGAAACAATATTGTGACATTGAAAGCCACGTTTTGTCAGAAGCTTACGAGAGGTGTGTGAAGCGTCGCTGGACGGTCGAGCCGTTCCTCTGCGAACAGAATCGGCTCTCTAGAATAAGAAAAGGAGGACTGTGGGAAAATGTGAACTCTGAGCATTTCACCCCGTGAGAGACGGGCCTGGCTTTTGTGCCCACATCAGCTGAGCAGTTGACAATAACTCAGCTGCATACATTAGGTTTCCTTCATTGTCCACCAGACAGAGAGTTGTTCTGGTGCTGCCTTTGTAGGCTCAGTATTCAGTTTACAGGTCAGATTCATTCAGTCCCTCCGTCAGCCCGACATGCTGCCCGACAAGTTCTCCAGACGAGCGTATGAGAAGCTATAAGCACATTTCAGTGTTCTTCACCCGGGTTTTATATTTATAGTTGTATTGTGTAACCTGGATGTTGGGTCACTACGTTTACACGCACTAAGCAAATCAGAGTTGCTTGGAAAAATCAGATTATGGCGGTAATTTGGATGCGTTCACATGCACTGCAGTAACATGGTTACTGTATAATCCATTTTACAAGATGTTTTATGGGTTTTATGGAACTACAGCAAGCAGACTAGCGCTGTGTTTCAGCAAGAATCTTATGATACGGTACGTATCGTGATACAAAGCGATTCTTCTTCATGTTTGGATACCGTAAGCAAGGCGAGATGTTGGGATTTAAACTGTCATAGTATAAAGAACACACCGCCATATGAATAACATCTCACATCCTCTGTAACATCCAACATCACAGCACTACTTTCTGTGCGACACTGTTGTACCTTCGCTAGCAGAACAGCGTGTGTGTTAACTGGTCACGAGAGCAGAACGAGCTGCCGTGACTCAGGATCGAATCATTTCCTCTTTGTGTGCAGGTCACATGACGAGATACTCGTCTCTCAAATGCAACTGGTGCAACAGGTTTTATCCACAAACAAGATACAACTGGAGAAACGGGTTGATCTTCTGAGATCTAACAAAACAAATCAATCCTCTTATAACATTAACAATCTTCAATGTACAAAGTAACCATAATAACCAATATCTAATTGTCATATAAAACTAGTATCTTAAAATATATATATATCTTATATCCTCATTGTAAAATGACCATTTAAATATTAAATAAGAATCTTCTCAGACTGATGATGACTGCTGATACTCGTTTCAGCAGTCATATTGTAAGAGTAGGTATGACCTCATGACCTCCATGTGTCTCCCCAGATATGGCTGACCTTTGCCCCAGTAGCGGACCAGTCTGCCCAGTTTCTGAAGGTCACTTTGGGGGAAATCAACTGGTTGTCCCTGGTCTACATGGTGGTGGCCATACCGCTCAGCTTTGGGACCACATGGATGCTGGACACCTGCGGGCTACGGATCACGGTACAGACCTCCCTCTGAACACGGAGGCGTCTCCCGGCGATGTCGTGTAACTTGTTTAGTAGGTTCTGCATGGTTCAGTGGAGCTGCGTATTAAAAAGGGGGGGGGGGGTTGATGCTCTGCTTCTCTTTCCTGGGGAATGATGCTTATACATTATATTTGGTTTAAAGTAAACTGATGAATAACTAGAAAACACGAGGAGCCGCCGTGTGCAGACTGAAGAAGACGAGCACCATCTACAGAAACGCAAATCTCATCCAAAGCTGTGACCTTTCACCGCCGTCACAAACCGTCCCCAAATACAGTCAAACGGCTCAACGTACACGCCGGCTGCCCCACATTGAAAACGACTGTTTTTACATGATTTCCATAATTAAAGTGGAAATTATTCAGTTGGCTCATATTTTATATTTCAACAATCGTTTGTTACAGAAACATTAATTTATCTGTTCATGCAGTCGAGTGATAAACAGTTAACATTTAAACGCCCCGTGTGTGCACGTGAGCAGACCACCTGTCTGTTGTGCTCCAGTGAGAGGGAGACAGACAGGGAGACAGACAGGGAGGCAGACAGACAGGGAGGCAGACAGACAGGGAGACAGACAGACAGTCAGTCAGACAGTCAGACAGGGAGACAGTCAGACAGTCAGTCAGACAGGGAGACAGTCAGACAGTCAGTCAGACAGTCAGTCAGACAGGGAGACAGTCAGACAGTCAGTCAGACAGTCAGTCAGACAGTCAGACAGGGAGACAGGTGGTTGGAGTTTCCCCCTGTCTTTATTGTTTGTCTGTGTTAGAAAGCATTTTGACTTTCTGCCATCTTGACTCTGCAGCTGATTCTGGGAGCCTGGCTGAACGCGTTCGGAGCGCTGCTGCGCTTCTTCGGGACGTTCACGGGCCCGGGTCCTTCCAGCCCGTACCCTATAGTGATGTTGGGTCAGACCCTTGGTGCTCTGGCTCAGCCCCTCATCATTTTCACCCCCACCAAGCTGGCAGCTCTCTGGTTCCCTGACCACCAGCGTGCCACAGCGAACATGATCGCCTCTATGTGTGAGTGATTTCAGTCTCCAAGGCTTTTCTCTGGCTATTAATCACACGCACTCAGAGAAGAGTTATTACAACAGCTTGTACATTTATGCAAAACTGATCTAAAGTCAGTATGAACACACATGAAGACTTCAGACTTACTGTTCATATTATTCAGCTCTGTGTGAGGAAAGAAGAAGCTTCTCTATAAAGTGTTTCAACTTTAATCGTGTGTGCCTCTTGTCATGTTGTCCCAGTCTGTATCGAATATTAAGTAGGACCTGATTCAGTCCCAGCACGTGCTGCAGCGTGTGGGGGAAGCCCTCACATTTTTGCACGTCAGCATAAATTGGTTTATAAATAGGTTTAATCTCCTGAGTGGTCTCTCCTCTCTCGGTCTGCGTGCCGTACATCGCGTCGTCTCATTTTGCTAGATAGAAATAAAGAATCTTCTGGCTCATGGTCTCGTTTGGATGTAGGTCCGTATTCATCTGAGCTTTCATAACCAGTTAATTAAAAACTCTTTGTAGTAACTTTAACGTGATGCAGTAATACTTCTCTGTTCCCTCCTCAGCCAATCCCCTGGGCATCCTGCTCGCTAGCATCCTGTCTCCCATGATGGCTAAAACATCGGCAGATATCCCACAACTGGTGAGCTGATGAAGAGGAAGTGTTTAAATGCAGTGATGAGGAGTCTGCTCAGGTTTAGTGTTGGGATGTTGACCAGTACCTGTCTGAATTTAGGATTTAGTTGCTTTCACTCATTGTTTTTGGTTTTATCTGACGAGAGAGAACTTTAGATTTACATTGGTGAGTTGAACACGACTCCAGATGAACGCTTGTATTGCTCTGTGTCTGATGGATGTGGAAACAGGCAAATGTTCGCTCACCAGCCAGAAACACTTCCACAAATGTGAATGTTAAGTGGGCAAACAATGGCTGCAGCTTTAACAAGTAATCCAAAGTAAGTGTAACTGCTGAAGCTTCTCTGAACAACGAGCTCAGTGTTGTTCAGAGAAGCTTCGATTGATCCTCTGAAAATACTCAATCTGAATCACGAGGGACTCATCAGATTAAATGAACATGACATCTCAGTGCTGCCTCCCATCGTGTGCAGCACGCAGGAGAGCCAGCAGATCTGGAGCGGAGCAGCATCAGATAGTCTACAAGTCGTATCATATTATAATATATATATATCATATTATAATATATATATATATATATATCATATTATAATATATATATATATATATCATATTATAATATATATATATATATATCATATTATAATATATATATCATATTATAATATATATATATATATATATATATATATATATCATATATATAATAATATATATTATATATATATTGCCATATTATATATTATATATATATAATATATAC